>NC_044925.1:19770604-19772506 GCF_003576645.1 Ipomoea triloba | reverse complement strand
TCTTGACAATTTGTTGAAGTCTTCGAGTTTCAATAGTCTTCGTCTTGAATAATTTTTGTTGGAATATGACGGGATAAAAACTATTTACAACAATATATTTTTTCTCCCACTACATTATACAATGTACACTTTTTTTTTTTTTAATATAAAAATGCAATGTGGGGACAAAGTCCCCACTTTATAAAAATCACATGGGGTAGCACGGCTACCCCATTCCCATACATTTTTTTTTAATATAAAAAATGCAATGTGGGGGACAAAAGTCCCCCACTTTATGAAAATCACATGGGGTAGCTACCCCATACCCATACATTATTATATATATATATATATTTTTTTATAATAATAATATTATATGGATTAAGAAGAAGAAAGAAAAAACGAGCTTCATCATCTTCTTCTTCGCTGTCTTCTTTGCCGGAGAGAAAGAGACGTCACCGGCGACCGCATCTCTTTCCGGCGGTTTGTTGGATCGGGTGTTCCTTGAGCCAACGTATTTTCTGAGCTTGGAGGCGACATTCGCGGCGGGTGGTGGTGACCGGAGATGCTGACGGTTTAGATCTGGGACTGGCGATGGCGGAGCGGCGGTTGGATGTGGAAGTCGTTGCTGCGGTGGTGTGCGAACGGCGGCGAGTTTGCGGCTTTTGTAGTCGCGATAATGGCCGGCGACGACCAGTGGTGAGGTGCTGTGGCGGTGGCGGTGGCCATGAGCGAGTGAGAGAGAGACGACAGTGGAGACGGAAGCTTTGCTGGTGGCATGGCGGCATGGTGGAGCACTTCTATGGCAGTCGCGGTGGTTGTGGCGTGCGTCTCCAACGTTAATCAGTTGTTGTTATGAAAGTGAGTTGCCATTTTCCTCCACCATTTTTTTTATTTCCGCCACCTTTTTATTTTTTTTTTATTTTTTTTTTTCGCCACTTTTGTTTTTGTCACTCTCTCTTTCCCATGAAACACACTCAAATCACTCAATTTCTTTTCCACCCCTTTTTTATTTTTTATTTCCTTGCCATCTTTTACACGGGAACATAGCAGTAGAAGTATATGGAGAAAATATCCCTATATATAATATATAAACCATTATATATTATATAAATATAAATGTTATGGGTAGTTGGGTAATGTGGAGTATAATATATAGAATGAGGCCAAAATAGTTAAAGGGAGAGATTGAGAGAAGGGCACATTCTGACCATTGAAGAATAATGGTTTAGAAAAAGTAGGAGAGAGAAATTGGCTATCAAACAAAAGTTGTTCCCCACTATAGGCCATTATACCTGAAAAGTCACATTCAAACCCCTCTTTTTCTCCTTTCTTTCCTTTTCTTTTTGTCAAGTAGATGGCGACACCATTTTCTATCATTTTTCTTTTGCTTTTTCACACAAACAAAAGTTGACGGCAGTGGGTGTTGCATGTTCCCTTCCGGCGAGCTCTTTCTCCGACGTTTGGAGCAACGAAGCAGCTTTGGCGTATGACTAGTTTGTGACGGCAGCAGCTCCTTTGCGGCTTCCATCTCCGATCAACTACTCCGAGTATCTACGATAGTTCCAGGCAAAGGACATCAACGGCTAGTGACGGTGATGGTGGTACAGCGGCGAAATGATGTTGTTGGAGATGTTATTTCTCGGAACGAGAATAGTAGCGACCGCCATTGCCAGCAACACCACCACCATAGCCTGTAACACTTCCATATCCTCTCATTCTCGTTCGGCGGTACATAACGGTGGATCAAGGCAAGCTCCTTACTGTTGCCGGGTCACCAGCTTCTCACCGCGTATCAACGTCGAAACCGCGGCCCAAACTAATGGCGGTGGATACCAACCAACAACGCACCCACCGCCGGAGTTGGGACAACGTCGACTGCCCATCCTCACCACGTCACTACCACCGTTTGTGATGCCATGA
>NC_044925.1:19730699-19770579 GCF_003576645.1 Ipomoea triloba | reverse complement strand
AAAAGCGGCATCGCTAAGAAGCGGGAAAGTCATCGCTGAAAAGCGGGATAAAAACATCGCTGAAAAGCGGCATCGCTAAAAAGCGGGATAAAAACATCACTGAAAAGCGGCATCGCTAAAAAGCGGGATAAAATCATCGCTGAAAAGCGGCATCGCTAAGAAGCGGGATAAAGTCATCGCTGAAAAGCGGCATCGCTAAGAATCGGGATAAAGTCATCGCTGAAAAGCGGCATCGCTAAGAAGCGGGATAAAATCATCGCTGAAAAGCGGCATCGCTCAGAAGCGGGATAAAATTCGCAAGATTTTTTGTGCCAAAGGCATCTTTTTACCGAGCTGGTGCTTTAACGACCACAGGGGTCTCATCGCTGAGAAGCGGGATTTATAATTTTTTTTGCGACCACAATGGTCATTTTTTCTTTGTGCCAAGGGCATCTTTTTCACCAAGCCGGTATTTGGGCGACCATTTTGGTCTCATCGCGGGAGCGCGGGATTTTTTATTTTTATTATTATTTTTTTAATTATTATTATATATTTTTTTGCGACCACAATGGCCCTTTTGCGACCGCAATGGTCCTTTTTTCAAGTGCCATGACGAGGCATGGGCACACTCAAACAACAAATCCGTGCAGGTTAATCAAACCCCAAACGGAAGAGCCGTTTTTTTTTTTTTTTTTTTTTTTTTTCGAAGGGGTTGGGGGACAAAGTCCCCCACTTTATGAACTACACACAGGGTAGCAGGCTAGCAGCCGTGCTACCCAATAAAAATATATTTATATATATTTTTTTGGTACAATGATCTTATACTACAATTTACATCTTTTGCCTACTTTCAATGTAGACCTATTACAAAAAGCTTGTAGTCTCCAACTCTAAAAGTATTGTAGTTCTAATTCTGGGTAGTGTTTCCAACTTCAGATATAGTCTTTTCATCTTGAACAATTTTTGTTGAAGTCTTCGAGTCTTCAATAGTCTTCGTCTTGAATAATTTTTGTTGGAATATGACGGGGATAAAAAACTATTTACAACAATATATATTTTTTCTCCCACTACATTATACAATGTACACTTTTTTTTTTTTTTTTTAATATAAAAATGCAATGTGGGGGACAAAAGTCCCCCACTTTATAAAAATCACATGGGGTAGCACGGCTACCCCATTCCCATACATTTTTTTTTAATATAAAAAATGCAATGTGGGGGACAAAAGTCCCCCACTTTATGAAAATCACATGGGGTAGCTACCCCATACCCATACATTATTATATATATATATATATTTTTTTATAATAATAATATTATATGGATTAAGAAGAAGAAAGAAAAAACGAGCTTCATCATCTTCTTCTTCGCTGTCTTCTTTGCCGGAGAGAAAGAGACATCACCGGCGACCACATCTCTTTCCGGCGGTTTGTTGGATCGGGTGTTCCTTGAGTCAACGTATTTTCTGAGCTTGGAGGCGACACTCGCGGCGAATGGTGGTGAAGTCGGCGGTCTTCGCGGCAGTGGCGTCGGCGATGAAAAATCCAAGGTTGAGTTAATGGTAGCTGCGGCGGTGNTGATGGCGTAAATGTAAACGGGGGTACGGATTTACACCACGTGTGTTGTTTGATTGTGTATGATGTAGTGTATGAAATGTGTATGCTTGGGGAGGAAAGCTATGGTTTCCTCCCGAGAAGATGAGCCAAGAACAAGAGAGAGAGAGAGTGAGAGTTGAGTGATGAATGGAATCAGGATCCCGAGAGGCAAGGGATGAGAGGGTCTGCCATTACAGTGGAGGGTCAGGTCCTTTATATAGAAATAGAACCTGACCCTTCAGGAATATAATATTCCCCAAAGGTCACTTGCCCTTTAACAATTTCTAAGGGACACCCGACCTTTTAAGGGTACAACAATATACGGACTATACATTATATTTCTACAGTAGTCCCTGGGGGTATTTACCCATCACAAGTCCCCCACTTCTTGAATCTGCGAGAGTCGTCAGGTTCGAGAAGTAAAAAGTGCTCCGGGCGGCCAACTTGTTACAAGCAAAGTCTCCCCGGTCTGAATGCCTTAATAGTCTGTGATGAAGCCCTCAAGTCTGAGTTGAGCATGAGGGGCGTGATTTACGCTGGTTGCCTCGTTAAAAACCTTAGACTAAGAAAAACCCTATGGGAAAAAACCTAGCTAAAGGAAAAAGAGTACAACCAAGAAAGCGTAATCATTTAAGACTATTAAGGGTTTGTCTTGGTTGTTTATGCAGCTTTGATCAGCTTTTCTCGGTTGAATCTTGAGTGATTCTTCATGTCCCGAGAGCTTTTCAGAAATTCATCATCCTGCAAAAAATAAGATAAAAATATGCATGTAATGCATGTCTATCCTGATATGCAAATCCTAAGTTAGTTCCTAACTCCACTTCTATAACTAAAAATGAACCCTCACTCCGAGGGATACCTAACGACTTAATGCACAACTTTGGGGCTGTGCGGGCACCCAAAGCCATTGTACTGCGCGCGATTTTTCGTGCCAAAGGCATCTTTTTTACCAGGCTGGTACGTTGACGACCACAGGGGTCTCATCGCTGAGAAGCGGGATTTAATCATCGCTGAAAAGCGGGATAGATTCATCGCTGAAAAGCGGTCTTGCTAACAACCCCAAACGAAAGTTCGTGCAGGTTAAACAAAACCCCAAACGAAAATTCGTGCAGGTCGAACAAATAAGTGCCATGGCGACGCATGGGTACACTCAACCGGATAAATCCGTGCAGGTTGATCAAACCCCAAACGGAAGAGCCGGAGATTTTTCCAAGTGCCATGACGAGGCATGGGCACACTCAACCGAACAAATCCGTGCAGGTTGGCCAAACCCCAAACGGAAAAGCCGGAGATTTTTCCAAGTGCCATGACGAGGCATGGGCACACTCAACCGAACAAATCCGTGCAGGTTGGCCAAACCCCAAACGGAAGGGTCGGAGAGTTTTTTTTTTTTTTTTCAGGTGCCATGACGAAGCATAGGCATACATCATACTCAACCGGACAAATCCGTGCAGGTCGGTCAAACCCCAAGCGGAAGAGTCGGAGAGTTTTACAAGAGTCTCCTTACAAAGAAATTAGGATACAAAAATCTATCATTTCTAATAAGAGACTACAATCTTCATCTTGGAGTCTTGATCTTTGTTGAAGTCTTCATCTTCAATAATCTCCACCTTCATTGGAGTCTTCTCTTCAATTATTTTCGTAAGAGCTGGTGGTAAAAATATGTTGGGGAAATATCACAGTATACAATGCCATAGTGTGGACTATAATAAGCCAGCTCACCATGGTGGCAGTGGAGTGTTGCTAGGAGGGACCGAAAATCTTCTTCATTGACTAGTACTCCATCTTTCCCATAATTCTTTTTACTGCTTTTCCTTAATTCATTCTCTTTTTTGTCTTTTTCTTCCACCATCTTTTAATTTTTCTTTGTTTTACTTTCTTTCATGCACAGCCACCAACTTTTTTTTTTTTGTTTTCTTTTTAGGATCAGCCGAAAGTGGTTGTCCCATTTTTTTTTCCTTTTGTCTTATTATTCCACATTTTCTTGTCTTTGTCCCGGCCATCATACATGATAATAATAAAAAAATAAATATGAAAAAAGATGGCTTGAGTCTATGCGGACACCACTCCCCTTTTCCCGGAGTTGTTGCAGGTCGACGAAGGCGGATGCTGCGGTGGTGTGCGATGTCATTGAGGTGGCAATGGTAGTCGCTTTTTCCTCTTCCGGCCGGTGGCGAGGGAGCAAGCCGCGGTGTCTGGCGGTGTTTCTTGATCTCGGCCGAGGATTGATGCCGGTTACGATGGACTGCGGCGACTAGCGGGAAGAAAGTGAACACGAGGCTGGGGAGTTGAGTTGTTTTGTAGCGACGATTTGCGGTGATTGGTGACAGCATGATTAGCAATGGTGGCAGTGTCAGCACTGCTGTTATGAAAGTGAGCTGCCCACTTCTTTTCTTCCGTTTTGCTTCAGCCGACAACCCCCTTCCACTTTCTTTTTATTTTACTCCTTTTTCCCTTACTTTCGCCACTTTTTCTTCCATCTTTTGTCCTGTTGCTTTGTCTCTCTCTTTCCCATGAAACACACTCAAATAACCCAATTTCTTTTCCACCCCTTTTTTATTTTTTATTTCCTTGCCATCTTTTACACGGGAACATAGCAGTAGGAGTATATGGAGAAAATATCCCTATATATAATATATAAACCATTATATATTATATAAATATAAATGTTATGGGTAGTTGGGTAATGTGGAGTATAATATATAGAATGAGGCCAAAATAGTTAAAGGGAGAGATTGAGAGAAGGGCACATTCTGACCATTGAAGAATAATGGTTTAGAAAAAGTAGGAGAGAGAAATTGGCTATCAAACAAAAGTTGTTCCCCACTATAGGCCATTATACTTGAAAAGTCACATTCAAACCCCTCTTTTTCTCCTTTCTTTCCTTTTCTTTTTGTCAAGTAGATGCCGACACCATTTTCTATCATTTTTCTTTTGCTTTTTCACACAAACAAAAGTTGACGGCAGTGGGTGTTGCATGTTCCCTTCCGGCGAGCTCTTTCTCCGACGTTTGGAGCAACGAAGCAGCTTTGGCGTATGACTAGTTTGTGACGGCAACAGCTCCTTTGCGGCTTCCATCTCCGATCAACTACTCCGAGCATCTACGATAGTTCCAGGCAAAGGACATCAACGGCTAGTGACGGTGATGGTGGTATAGCGGCGAAATGGTGTTGTTGGAGATGTTATTTCTCGGAACGAGAATAGTAGCGAATCATGGCATCACAAACGGTGGTAGTGACGTGGTGAGGATGGGCAGTCGACGTTGTCCCAACTCCGGCGGTGGGTGCGTTGTTGGTTGGTATCCACCGCCATTAGTTTGGGCCGCGGTTTNGCGGTAGTTGTTGCAAGTAACAGGAGGCACCGGGTTCGACGTAGATGAGCTTGGCTACTGCGATTTCTCCTCTATTTTCTCTTCTCTCACGGTTGTATAGCTGTTGTGGATCGGCGATGAAGCGGCACTGGAGGTGGAGGAGCAACTGGTGGCGATGAAGCAGCTCATAAATTAGCCAGGAAAAGTTGTATTCATTGCTGATCGTAGGGAGGGGAGGCAGATCCCTCCTTATTTCCTTTGTGATGTCCTTTGTAATGATTTGAATAAATGATAGTGTTGTTTTCCTTTAAAAAAATAAAAAAGAAAAAGAGAAAGAAGAAGAAACATTTTCTTTTAAAATTAAAACATCTTCTTAAAATTAAATTACCTCCTACGGTCCTACCTGATAAACAGAATCAAAGAAATGATTTATTTATTTAATTTTTTAAAATTTTTTTTTATACGTATGCACTATATGTATAGTGAGTGCGCGAGTGTTTAGATTGATAGAATATATCTATCTGTGTATATCTCCATATATACTCCGTATGATTTTACAAAGAATCCGTGATGCCATAGATTCTTGTTTCCAGTTCACACTGTATATGAACTATATGCACTATTTTTTGGCACATGAATTATGCAGTTTCCTGAAAGATTAGTTTATTAGAAGGGGTATCTCACGCCTTTAGGGCTTGCGTTTCAAATTTCTCCTCCACCATTCTTGCGGTTTACCCTCTTATAGCGATCCAAAGTGCAATAACACTTCCATAGATTTACACAAATTTTATCAATAAACTGAAAAGAAGTTTGGAAGTTATACCTAGATTTTTGGGTGCTGAAGAACTAATTATAATATTAATAATATTTATATTGTTGGTTAGAATAAAGAAATACGCTAATCTTTAAGTATCTTTGACTTTGAATTTCTGCAGTTTGGATTGTCCAGGAAGGAAGTTCGAACATATTATTTAAAGATTTTTGGGAAGTCAACTATTTGGATACCCTAACTTGATTTGGATAAAGAAGTGCTGCGTGTTCAATTTCTTAATTTCTGAATACTTAATTTTTTAATTTCTGAATATTCAATTTTTTAATTTCTGCATAGTCAAGAAGAAGATAGAAGCATAAATTATGCCGTTATGATGATTTTCATTATATTTGCTATATCAATACCGTTATTATACTGTGGGTTAAATAATGTGTATACTTATGAGTGATGTATTTGCTTACCTCATCAGCTTGTATGATCAAATAGACTAATACCAGACAAAGAGTGAATAGTTTATATTAGACAGGATGATGCATCCCTCTTTAGTTTTCTGTGATATAAATACAAATGGATTTGTAGCTTTGACAGCACCAAAATGGCTCAGCTGGTGGGTTCAGATGAAATTGAATCAATAAGAGCTGAGCTATCAGAGATTGGAAGAAGCTTAAGGTCATCATTTAGACATCGTATCTCGAGTTTCAGAAGTAACTCGGTTTTGAGTTCCACTGCAAATGAAGATGTTTTTGATGAGGATTACTTGTTGCAGTGGGCAGCTATTGAGAGATTGCCTACCTTTGACAGATTGAGATCAGCTGTTTTTGAAGAAAACAATGGAAATGAGGCCCAAGTTCAGGGAAAACGGGTGGTTGATGTCACCAAGCTTGGAACTCTGGAAAGGCATATGTTCATTGAAAAGCTCATCAAACACATTGAGCATGACAACCTCCGCCTTTTGAGGAAAATCAGAAAAAGAATTGACAGGTAAGGTGGCTTCTTTATTATCCTACCTAAACTGGAACCAATATATAAAACAGGCATGTTTGGTAAACAGATGCTGTGCTCTTAAAATTATTCAAACGAGTCTACATATACAATGTAAAAAATATTGTTGCTCATTATGGGCAATCTGAGATTAAACTGACAATGCTAACTTATTTCCTCAAATGCATAGATATTATTTTCTATTGAGATATTTCCTTGATAAGTTTAGTTTTTCCTATTGAAATTGTTCTAAGGTCAGAAACAATAACTGATATTAATATGATATAAATAACTTTAATTTCAGTTAAGAGGCCGAATATACACTTGTTTATGCTTTGTAATTAGGTTGTTTGCTTTCTCAGGCACCTAACTTTATCCACCTTTGTGCTTTAAGCTATCACTCTAGAGTTTGAATCACTTCTAATTTAAGAAATTCAGTGGATTGAGTATTGAATTGATTCTTGTAGAGCCGATGTAAAGTTGCCCTCTGTGGAAGTGAGATACGCTAATCTACATGTGGAAGCAGAGTGTGAGGTTGTTTATGGAAAACCCCTCCCAACTCTTTGGAATTCTTTCAAGAGTTTGATAAAGGTAAGTATTTGCAATTTTTATTTGAGGATAATTATTGTTCTACTCTTAGCCTACATTCTATGGTTATACCTATGTATTGTTGTTTATGCCGTTAGCCTAAATATATGCTAATCTATATGTGCTCTCTGAGAAATCCGGTGGCTCAAACTTTAGTACCAATCTATTTTACATGTTCTGTTTAAATTTTACATTGAAATTTGTTTAGCAAATCCTTATCATTGGTAGCATTTAAGATGGCCTCCAAGATCAATAGTCTTGTGTAGGCAGATTGAATATTTACAAGGAAACATGTTTACCAGTATACTTATTTGATTATGTGTCTGTAATGTGGTCAAGCATCTTCTGGTGCACTGTGAACCTACCACTTCTAAAGAATTTAATGTGGGAAAACTGTGAATCTATTCTCCCTTTCTGATAAATGGGATAAAGTTTGCAACTCTTATTATATAATAAAATTCTATAATCTATCTCTAGACATTTTTTTAAAAAAATTTAGTGATTTATTCTATTTGGCAGATCTTTGTAAGGTTTCCATGTTTGAAGTCTGAAGTGGCCAAGATACAGATTATTAATGATGTAAGCGGTGTCATTAAGCCTGGAAGGTACGCAATTGTAGCATTAGCCTAATCAACTCTACATGAGTTCTTATTAGATCTCTCAATTTTCTTGTTCTAAGGCATACCCACCACTCCAGCTTGATAATCTCCATACTCTAAGATCCAATCTTTTTTATGGCAATAGGATAATTTTACCCTTCTGTATTTTTGGTTATTATGTTTTAAGTAGTTTGCAATTGTTGTATTCTAGTAGAATAATTAGAAATCTTCAAATTGACTGAAGAACTAAGACACTTCTGATTCTTTTTCCTAGTTGTGAATTCAGTTTAGCAAAAATCATTTTACTTACTCTATGAACACACCTTTTTGTTGTCTCTTCATTAAAGTCACTTTACATATGTTGTTCTTGTGAAACTCGTGTTTTAATTCTTAGTCTATCATGCTTTTTATTTTGAAAAATATAGATCGCGTAGGGAGTTAGCAGTGTTAATCTTTTTCCACTTGAAGATGATAATTATATAATGTGAAGATGACAAAGCCTCTTAAAAATTTGGAACATCTTGAGGAAATTATATTCTTCTTCAGAACTCATCCTAGTTATTGAACTAATTCATTTCAAATGTGAAGAAATTGTTGAATTATGGCCATTTCACAAATTACTCAAACAAGTTTGTTGTTATCACAGAATGACTCTGCTACTTGGTCCTCCGGGATGTGGGAAGACATCATTATTGAAAGCACTCTCAGGAAACCTGGACAACTCTCTGAAGGTCTCTATATTTTTTCAAATTCACATAGCATAGCATTAATACAGAGTAGATTGCTCTAACAGCATACTGAAAGCCAGAAATGCAAAACTCACTCATTATGTGGTTAACATAGTAACATTTTCCTTCTGTATGTTGTAGTGCTGGACTAACTTGAGGATCTTTGCTTATGAACAATACTATTATACAGCAGTGTATATTTGTACTAAGAGTAGTGTAGTCTTATTTTATCTGTTTGTTTTTTATTCAATCAGGTTCGGGGAGATATTTCTTACAACGGGCACAACTTACAAGAATTTGTCCCCCAGAAAACTTCTGCATACATTAGTCAATACGATTTACATATCCCTGAAATGACTGTCAGAGAAACCCTTGATTTCTCATCTCGTTGCCAGGGTGTTGGTAGCAGAGCCGGTATGTCTTTCCACTTGTATAAAAAAGTGAACGAAGTCATACACTTATTTCAACAGTCAAATGGAAATAAATGTTTTCTCCCTGTGCAGATATTATGGTCGAGCTAAGTAAAATGGAGAAGGAAGCAGGAATTGTTCCTGATCAGGACATAGATATTTACATGAAGGTAATTTTAGCACAATTCATAGTCCATACCAATTGTCCTTACTCATTTTGATATTATCTGATAGTATGTTTGCTATTATGAAAATTAGCCTCCTAGAATCCTAACTGCTTTTGTATAGATTTCTCGCTTTCATGAATATCGGGATTTAAACCCCTCTTTTTTAGTTAATTTTCTGTAGATTAACACATCTATTTCATTGCTCAGATGTATACATAAGAACCCATTTCTGGGAAATAAAGGGATATATGCTTTACTACTACTATCCCTTTTTGAAAAGAAATTTCAGTCTATGTGACACTTTAAAATAACTCTTGCTAAAATTAGTTTTAGTGGCATTTCATTGTCTTACCAGCTTTATCCATTGGATTAGTTGAAGGTATTTATAGATCAAATGAGTACATATTACAGAAAGTCCACTAATAAGTAATAACATAGCGATCATAATTTCTGCTTATTCATAAATCATAATTAGCTTGATAATTAAGGTTTATACATGATTCAACTTCCATATTCATAACTTTTTTTGGTTCAATTTCATTGCCATTCCTAGAAGCTGGCATGATTGAAGGACTAAAAATGTTTTTTTTTTTTTCTTACATAATGCTCTCTTCCTAACTAGGTGTTCTTCGGGAATTGGCCCGAAGGACATTTTGGGTGTTTCTAGGTCTCTGTTGAAGCAATATTTTTCTATCTTTTAACTTATTTAACTGATACAGGCAATTTCTATGGAAGGACAAAAAACAAACCTTCAGACAGATTACATCCTTAAGGTAATACTTTTTTAAACGATTAGAAAATTATCTTCTTTCTATAACATAAAAGTTAAAACAAAATATATGTTAACAAGCTGCTCTTTGTTCCATTCGAATTCAGATTCTCGGACTTGATGTTTGTGCTGACACAATAGTAGGTGATGCTATGAGAAGAGGTATCTCCGGAGGCCAAAAGAAAAGACTTACAACAGGTACTTATAATCTGTAACCTAAAAGCCTTAATTTAGCCTTACAGCACAATTGCTGAAAGTTTGTATCAGCAGCAAATCTTTGTTCCCAAATTCAAGAAGTGTTGTGTGTATTGAGTGGCATACCAATAATGCAGGGGAAATGATTGTTGGCCCCACAAAGGCATTGTTTATGGATGAAATATCAAATGGCTTAGATAGTTCGACCACATATCAAATTGTTGCTTGCCTTCAACAGTTGGCACACATCACAGATGCTACAATACTAATGTCTCTTCTTCAGCCAGCACCAGAAACATTTGATCTCTTTGATGACATAATCTTGATGGCTGAGGGAAAAGTCGTTTTCCATGGTCCCAGAAGCAACATATTAGAATTTTTTGAAAGTTGTGGGTTCAAGTGTCCTGAAAGGAAAGGGGTAGCCGACTTCCTCCAGGAGGCAAGTTCCTGACAAGTGCTTCTTTTCTATAGTCTGTTAAATAAAATCTCTTTTAACATCTTGCATGTGTTGCAGGTCATCTCAAGGAAAGATCAGGCACAATACTGGAATCGAATTGAGCAGGCATATAGCTATGTTTCTGTTGATACAATATCAAGGAAATTTAAGGAATCTCCTTATGCAAAGAATCTCTTCAAGCAGCTTTCTGAGCCATTTGACAAGTCCAAGAGCCATAAAAATGCTATATATTCTAGTGTGTATTCACTTCCTAAATGGACACTTTTCCGAGCTTGCATGTCAAGAGAATTTCTTCTCATGAAAAGAAATTCATTTATTTATGTATTCAAATCTGTTCAGGTCAGACTCACATTTTTCCTGCTAATCCTCACTTTTTGTGCAATGTTTAATTACAGACTAACTCACTATCAACTACCTGGAGATGACTTTTATATTTCTTTAATGCAGCTTATCATAATTGCATCCATAGCAATGACTGTGTTTTTGAGAACTAAGATGGATGTGGATGTTCTGCATGCAAATTATTATTTGGGAGCTCTATTCTATGCCCTAATTATTCTACTTGTTGATGGGTTCCCTGAGTTGTCCATGACCGTTACAAGGCTAGAAGTTTTCTTCAAGCAGAGAGAATTGTGCTTCTACCCAGCATGGGCATATGCAATCCCAGCTACCATTCTCAAATTTCCTCTTTCTTTGTTGGAATCTGTTGTTTGGACATCTCTTACTTATTACGTCATAGGTTTCAGTCCTGAGGCTGGGAGGTGAGTGTCAATCAGTATACCATAAATTCTTTTTCTTCAATGATGCATAATATTATACCTGTCCGAGTTATTTTCAATATTAACCATGTTACTGATCTCTTTAGTTTTGAATAAAGTGGCCATTCAAATATAACAATGTTTGGCTCTGAGCTTCGTACTCAAGTTCCCAAGTTTTATTAATGTTTTCAGGTTCTTCCGCCAATTACTTGTACTCTTTCTCGTGCACATGTCATCAATATCCTTATTCCGGTTTGTGGCGGCTGTCTCCCGGACAGTTGTTGTAGCTACAACAGCTGGTAGTCTATCAATACTGTTTGTTATGTTATTTGGTGGCTTCATAATCCCAAGATGTAATATTTCCAATTATCACTTTGTTCTCCTTTCATATATAAGATTTTTGTGAGGAGAGGAATAGGACTCATATGCATATGTTTATTGCAGCCTCTATGCCAGTTTGGTTGAAATGGGGATCCTGGGTTTCTCCAGTTACATATGGTGAGATAGGCCTTGCTCTGAATGAATTTCTTGCCCCGCGATGGCAAAAGGTGAGTGCATAATCATATTTGCTCTAACAAAAATATTTCACAAAGATATACGAGAAAGTAAGTAAATTATAATGGTTTGGTTATGGCACAGTATGTTTTTCATTCCTCGTCTGTTCATTAATTCTTGCAGATGCCACCTACAAATGTGACAATAGGAGACGAAGTTCTTGAAAGCCGAGGATTAAACTTTGATGGCTACTTGTATTGGGTGTCAGTTGGTGCTTTGTTTGGTTTTACAATATTATTTAACCTTGGTTTCATATTAGCCTTGAGTTTCCTTAAACGTAAGTTCACATACCTATTGTACTTGATGCGAAACTGCTGAACAATTTTAGTATAGTTATTCAATTTCAATATCATACAGCCCCGGGTTCACGTGCTATTATCTCAAAGGAAAAATTCTCCAAAATACAAGGAAGTGGAGAATCACTTCATGAATCACCTGTTGAAAAAACTTCTGAGTCTTCTAATCCAGGTTTTGCACTTCTTCATTTCTTTTACTTCTTTTCAATTGCATTACGATTAAACAATGGCCAACAATTCATATTTATTTGTTTAGTAAATAGTAACTTTTCCCTACCCTTAAACAAGTCTATCTTCTTAATCTTCTGCAGGCGGAATGGTTTTACCTTTTCAAGCCTTAAGCGTAGTTTTTCAAGATGTTGAATACTACATTGACATGCCTGCGGTAATGGCACATGCCACTCTCATTTGACAATGGATTGTATGTGGAATTGTGGATAGATCATTAAGGCCAAATTCATTGGTTAATTTAATCCTCTTATAACTGTTTTTAGGCAATGAAGGAACACGGTTTCACCGAAAAAAGACTTCAACTTCTTTCCGACATCACTGCTGCACTCAGACCTGGTGTTCTTACTGCTCTTATGGGTGTCAGTGGTGCTGGAAAAACGACTCTTCTTGATGTTCTTTCTGGTAGAAAAACTAGTGGTATAGTGGAAGGAGAAATAAAGATTGGAGGGTACCCTAAAGTTCAAGAGACATTTGCTCGAGTTTCTGGTTACTGTGAGCAAACTGATATACATTCTCCTCAGATTACAGTAGAAGAATCAGTTATCTTTTCTGCTTGGCTACGGCTTCCTCCAGAGATTGATTCCAAAACCAAATCTGTATGGCTGGCCATTTCTATGCTACATATGGATTGTTCTATTCTCTTCTTAACCATTTTACTTATATAACTCCAACACTATTGCCATTGTCTCTGTAGGAATTTGTGAAGGAAGTCATTGCGACAATTGAACTTCACGAAATAAAGGACATGTTGGTTGGCATGCCTGGTACCAGTGGTCTTTCAACAGAGCAACGGAAGCGGCTAACAATTGCTGTGGAGCTTGTTGCGAACCCCTCAATCATCTTCATGGATGAACCTACAACTGGACTTGATGCAAGGGCAGCTGCAATTGTGATGCGGGCTGTAAAGAACGTGGTTGCCACAGGAAGAACAATTGTATGCACCATTCACCAACCGAGTATTGATATATTTGAAGCTTTTGATGAGGTAAGTAATTGTTAATAAACATATATAATTTAGAAAGCATGAGAAGATGAAAATTGGTTCCTTTGAATTTAATACACTTGTTCTAATTACATATTTGTTTCTACTATTCTTTAGCTTATTCTCTTGAAAACCGGTGGGAAAATGATCTACTGGGGACCGCTGGGTCGGCATTCTTGTAAAATGATTGAATATTTTGAGGTCAGTTTGCCTGATCAGTCATTCAATTCATCTCAGTTCACTTTCCATATATGCTTTTGCATTGGACATTTACTGAAAAAATGATCTACTGGGGACACTTCTTAACAGGGTATCTCTGGTGTGCCAAAAATAAAGGATAACTATAATCCGGCAACGTGGATGTTGGAAATCACTTCAACATCTGCAGAAGCTGAACTTGGCTTAGATTTTGCAGAAATTTATCAAAAATCTTCTTTATACAAGTAAGTATGCCCAATAAAATGTTTCAATTAGTTCCTAAATCATTCTAAAATAATATTTCTCTATTACAAGTACACCTGAACATTGTTGGCTGTAGAGATAATAAAGAGCTTGTAAAGAAGCTTAGTGTTCCACCTCAAGGCTCAAAGCAGCTGCATTTTCCTACGACCTTTTCACAGAACGGATGGGTCCAATTCAAGACCTGCCTCTGGAAGCAGTATTGGTCTTACTGGAGGAGTCCTTCGTACAACTTGGCACGGTGCATTTTTATGCTCATCACATGTGTTATTTTAGGACTGTTGTTTTGGGATCAAGGGAAGAAAATGTAAGCATACTATACTATCAAACCATTTATTACTAAATTCACTGGCCCAGAATTTTAGTATAGCTACTCAAAGGAACTATGAATTCTATTTTATTTATTTATTTTTGTTTTCTCATGGGATTAACAGCGACAACCAGCAGGGCTTGTTCAATATACTTGGTGCAATATTCACTGCAGTAATCCTCTGTGGGATAAACAACTCCTCAACAGTTTTACCATATGTCAGCACAGAGAGAGCTGTCTTGTACAGGGAAAGATTTGCTGGGATGTATGCTTCATGGGCTTATGCATTGGCACAGGTATATATAAATACCTAAACACGCCAGCTGAATTGGACATGATTTTCTAATCTACTACTCTGACAGCTTCTTATAACATTCGATCTAATGTAACTCCTAATTTTGATGGCGTAGGTTATCATCGAGATTCCTTATCTGTTTGCTGAAACAGTTATGTTCACGGTTATCACATATCCAATGATTGGATACTACGGGTCAGCATACAAGGTTTTCTGGTACTTCTATGCCATGTTTTGCACGCTGCTGTACTTCAATTATTTGGGAATGCTGCTTGTTGCGATGACACCAAGCTTTCCCATAGCTGCAATTTTGCAATCTGCTTTTTACTCCATGTTCAGCCTGTTTGCTGGATTCTTGGTTCCTAAGCCAGTGAGTACCTCAAGATCTCCAGTTTACTTTCTATTATAAGAAACTTGCTGATATTACTGAAAATGGTCATTTTATATATGTTCAAAATCTTGCAGCAAATACCCAAGTGGTGGATCTGGTTTTACTATCTAATGCCTACATCTTGGTCCCTAAACGGCATGCTTTCTTCACAATATGGCGATATAGAGAAGGATATCAAGATTTTTGGAGAAAAGAAAACAGCTGCAGCCTTTTTGAGGGATTATTTTGGATATCACCATGATGAATTACCCATTGTGGCTGTAGTGCTGATTCTGTTCCCTCTTGTTTTTGCCTTTTTATTCACACTTTGCATTCAGAAGTTGAACTTTCAAAGGAGGTGATGGAAATTGAAAATTCTGGCTGGTTTATGTTTATGCAGAAAAACATGTTAAAAAATCACTTTTACTATGTTGTTTTGAGGGAATATTGTATTTTCAATGGGTGGATATGAAGATATTATACAGATTTGTAGATTTCTTATGACTCTTATGTTTCTTTTGGAGTAATACTCCCTCTGTCTACTGGACACATTGATTAGTTCAGAAAAAAAAAAAAAAAAAAGTTTCTAATTTTTGTTTCCTTTCCTTTTCTTTATCTAATTGTTGGGAGTAATATTCCCTAAAAGTGGCTTCATTTTGTCTTGTTAAGGGTGTGTTTGGTTCATGGGTTTACACACTAGGAATGAGAATTAAAATCATAGTTAGTGTTTTGTTGACAACTTTTTAAAACACATTATACAATTTGATTACCCATTCAATTAAAAACTTAATTCTCTAATTAAAATGGGTATCATTCCATATTAATGGTAATATGATTTTTATGTTTGGATTATTGCTTTTAGATTTTTTGTTTTGATTTTTTTTTTTCATATTGGTGTTTTGGATGTCATTATATTGGATCAATTGACTTAATTTTTTTATTTTTTAAAACCTTTATTCTCATTATAGTATCATACATAACCAAACATCAATATTGGTAATCATTCTAATTTCACCATATTACCAAACATGCAAAATACTTTCATTGAAACTCATTACTAAGTATTTGATTTCCATTCTGATTCCAATTTCGTTATGCAAACCAAACACACCCTAAATGTTTAATCGCAAAAATTGGATATTAATATGCTCTTTGTGCACATAATATTTGTTGGAAAGTTTCCCCATTGTCAAAAAGATAAAGTCTTTATTACTATAAATAAAAAGAACGATAACAATTTTATAAATAAATTTAAAAAATAAAATAAAAATGTTCAACTCTTTTCATTTTATAGTATCATCTTAACATGATACTTGTTTATATATATTGTAAATTTCTCTGTATTTCTATAGTAAGTAATAATGTTTTGGTGATCAATTATTTAAAATTAGTGTATTATATTCTCATTTATATATTTATAGACTAACCATTTGCATCAACATCATTACTCATTAGTGTATTTATAGCCTAACCATTTGTATCAACATCAAAATCTAACTATTTGGTTTGGTTTCAGTTCGGCTCGACTCGGTTCAAATAATTCAAATCGAAATGTCTACCTAATTTTAATTCTGTCAAATTTCATTTTGTGAATTAAATATGGTGAAATTGTTGCTAAATAAATAGATGCTAAGTGAAGAGGTGTTGTGTATGTGTTGGTAAAAAGAAGACTTATTTAACCTTGTTAAGCTTAATATTAATCATGATTTGTAATAATTTTATTTTATCATTTTATAGAGATAACGTCCATGTAATGTAATTGCACTTAGGTATATTGTCATTTTTGGAACAAAATAATGGAATCATTGTTTTGTTAAATAATAGATTTGAAGGGGCACTTTGACAAACAAATAAAAGTAAGAGTAATGCTATATATCCTCTTAAAATTTTTCCTTCATGATATGACACTATCTAATTGGTTATCTTAAAAATATGTGGAATGTCAATTCATGACACTTAATAATTATAAGCCACATCATGAAGAAATATTAATAAAAAATTTGAAAGGAAAATGACATTTCCGTATGTAATTCAATTTATGCTTAGATTAAGTAATAGTTAAAATAAAAATGAATGAATACTCTTAGATGATATAAGTTTGAGTGTAAAACAATGATGTATATATAATTTACTAAACCTACCAACAAATTACAAAGAAAAAACACAATCAATATCAAATCTATCTTTTGTCACTATAATACAAAACTAATCACATCCCCACATCATTTCATCTATAGAGTAATCCCCTACTCAAGAAAGCTTTTGACGCAAAAATTATAAATAATATTTTGATAAAAATTGAACATCAAGTCAGGATGGCCGAGTGGTCTAAGGCGCCAGACTCAAGTTCTGGTCCTCGTGAGAGGGCGTGGGTTCAAATCCCACTTCTGACAATTTCATTTTAATTGGGTTCTCTTCCTTACTTTTTCCATGCTAGTTGATACAGTAATATTAAGCTAATTTTTTTCCCAGGAGAAGCAAAATCTGTTAGAATTTTAAGAATTCACGAGAACATAACATTATTCTCTTCTAAACGATTATTTATTTCAATATTTTTTTTAATTTACCAAACATTGAAATAAAATTATGAAATATATTCTTTCTGAACAAAATAATGAAATATAAATTCTATTTTATTCTTTATTTATTACATCCTATTCTAGTCTTGTATTGTTTTATGGGCCTGGTTCAAGTGGTAGATCACTTGACTTAAAGTCATCACTCAAACTTCGAAGAGAGGGTTCGACTTTCACCAAGATTATCTTGGAAGAGTTTGAGCTATCTCTAAGTTAAATAGAAGTGTGGAGGTGGATCCCTTGTGTCCAAAGTATTTGAAAAATATGTACAATTATAATAGTTGTTAGTTTAATTTGAAATCTATATATGATAGACGACTGTAATAATAGAATAGTTTGATTTTATTGAAATCAATATTAATTGTTCTTATTTAATTTATCATAATATAATTAATTATAATAAAATAATTATTAAACGATATTTTGGTTTCAACTCTGTTTTTCAAATTAAATATCTAAATGTAATTATAGTAATAATACTAATAGGGCTATAATTTTGTTTTTTAACCAATTTATACACAATGTTTGAATGTATGTATCCAACAAATTTTTGTTGCATTATTGATTATTTAGCTAAATTAATTATTATCCAGTTACAAATTAAAGTAATTGTTTGTATAATTATTAATTATATAAATTTTAAAAAGGGAAAATTGCATCTTTGGTCCCTAAGCTTTAAGCAAGTTCCGACTCAGTCCCTGAGTTATGGTCGTATCCGAGTTTAGTCCCTCAGTTATGAACGAAGTGGCGCATTTGGTCCCTGGCCGTTAAAACTAACGGAAAAATTAAAAAATAGTTAAAATTTGAAGGGTAAAATAGGAAATTCACATTTTATTATCCTTCTTATATCAAAATCACTTTTATAACATTATTTTTCACTTCTTAGCCTCTTATTTTCAATATTTTTCAATTCTAAAAGCATTTCAATAATTTTAGTATGACTTGTTAGTAGCCTGACTCTCGTATAACAAACTTAAAACCTAGTACAAACAAAGAAACACTTGATCATTGTGTTTAGGCATCTGAAAACACTATCCTAATAATTTTCGATTTTCTTTACTAAGCAACAAAGGTAATCAAACTAGAACTTTTGAGATACAAAACTCTGTTTTGTTAAAACCAGAGTAATGAAAGAGGAACCTAAGAATCAATTATAAAAATTTTAAAAACTTTTGTAACTTCAAAAAATGACAATTGACTAAACTATTGCATACAAAATATTTTTTACATACTAAAAATCTCAAGTTATTCTTTTGGTGAAATTCTCATAAAAGCAACCTGAGAAATTTGAAATTATTTTGTATCTCAGAAGTTCTAGTTTGATACCTTTGTTGCTTAGTAAAGGAAACCAAAAATCATTAGGATAGTGTTTTCAGATGCTTAAAAACAATGATCAAGTGTTTCTTTGTTTGTACTAGGTCTTAAGTTTGTTATACAAGAGCTAGACTCGTAACAAGTCATACTAAAGTTATTGAAATGCTTTTAGAATTGAAAAATATTGAAAATAAGAGGCTAAGAAGTGAAAAATAATGTTATAAAAGTGATTTTGATATAAGAATAAGAATAACATGTGAATTTCCTATTTTACCCCTCAAATTTTAATTATTTTTTAATTTTTCCGTTAGTTTTAACGGCCAGGGACCAAATGCGCCACTTTGTTCATAACTGAGGGACTAAACTCGGATACGGTCATAACTCAGGGACTGAGTCGGAACTTGATTAAAGCTCAGGGACCAAAGATGCAATTTTCCCTTTAAAAAAACATTTTGGTCTGTTATTAATCATAAACAACTTTACGTGACTTTGTGGCGGGTTAGCAGTCCAAAAGGACTTCAGATTTTGCTTTGCAGTGATTCAAATGACCGTTGTAGTAAAATTAAACTATGAATGTTGCATACAAAGAATTCTTTAATAATTTGTAATTTAAATTTTAAATTATATTGTTAGTAGTTGATTTAATTTCTTCTGTGTGCTAGCTATTTTAATTTTCAATAAATATGAATTATACATTATTTATTTAGGTTTAGGATTTCCTTTGAGTTATGGCATATAATGTAATAAATGTATTTTTTAAAGTTTAAGGGATTTTAATGTTTATATATCTAAAAATTACTATACATTATGTGTAATATTTTACATATTTTGATATTAATTGTTAAGGTTTTAATCTTTTTAAAAATATTTTACTATAAGTATATTTTATGTTTTTGGTTATTTCTTTTTTAAAATTGTTAGTATAATTATTGCTTTAATTCTCTACAATAAGAATACTAAGAATTTTTTTTTATTATTTTTTGTAGAGAATGTAGTCACATACTCATATTATTCGATAGCCAAATTTCAAGATAAGAGTTGGATGAGGTTGCAATAGAAGTATAGAACCGCAATTATCATGCTGTTTTGGAGTATTTGAAAATTCTTTTTTTTTTTTTACGCCATTGAGTGTAGTATTGATAAATTGTAAATACTACACTAATTAGTTGTAAAGTGAATCATTGTCTCTTTTTTTAATGTTTACTTTTATGTAGGCTATCAAATTCATAATAGTATATCTTACAGCATTGAAGAGTCGTCTAGTAATGTTAGACTTTCTAACATTGAAACTGGTATTTTTGTAACACTGGGCATTATCTTTGTACTATTATATTTTTTGAAAAATAATATCACAAATAAAAAATTTTTGTTAACTAGAAATGTTGTGAATACTTCAAAATCTTTACATGTAAGTGTTGATGGTTCAAGGAAAAATAATTCACTAATTACAGGTACTTTGATTATTTCATCAATTCTATTTCTACATTTGAATACAATATCATCGGTCTGTCGCGATTCCATTAAAGTGATAGGAAATGTTCATTGGAATACACAATTACAAGATATAGGTTCTAAGTTTCTTATTTTGATTTTTCAATTTCTATGGTTAAAAATTTGGAAAAAAAAAAAAAGAAAAAAGAAAAAAAGAAGAAGTTTACACGTTTATATTATATAACTTTTTAAATACATCTTTATTGTATTTTGTAGTTGCGTATTTTGACAACGGAGATTCTACTTTTAGGTAGAACGTATTTTAGTTCTAATATTGTTTGTCAATCAGGTTCTGGTTCATATACATGTGCACATTTGCACACCCCAGAGTTCCTAAATGGGCTGAGATGCTCAAGAATCTCAAATCGTTCTCTTTGTTTAAAAGTTTGGGCTCCAGTCTATGAGGAACATTGATCAGTTAGGGAATAATTTGGGTACACGGGTACGTGTTGATTCCAAGATTGTCATTGACACCATTAGATCCCCAGTTGTTATTTAAGTTTCAAAGGAGACAATTTTTTCTAACGTTGTCTTATGCAATGACGATAAATAAAAGTCAAGTGCAAAGTGTTTCTAATGTTAGTTTATTTTTTAAATACATGTTTTTGTACATACATAGACAATTGAATGTGACTCTGACTAGAGTTAGGAATATCTCAAGGGTCTTAAATTTGTTGTTTCAGGTGAGAATGGAGAGTAATATTCTTCAACAACAAATGTCTACTAGGAAGGTTTTAAAAATTTGTAACTATAATTAGTAAGTTTTAGCATTTGTGTTTAGATTTTCTGCAATTTTTTATCAAATACAATTTCATGGTTTTTGTAATATATGAATTGAATATATGTTTATATTAAGTTGTATATTTTCAACAAAATATTTATATTATAAAATTGTATAATATCCATTCCGTGCATCTGGCATACTAGATTAGGAAAAACAAAATCAAAACTGGAGTCAACTACACAATTATCGAAATCAAATTAAAAAAAGATAACAATGATGTAAGACCAAATGTTGTTATGCTATTATAGTCAAAGATTAAACTTGTGAAATGTTTACTTTATTCTCTAAATCATAAAAATTGTCAATTTAATTCCTGTATTATTAAAAATAGAACATTAAGTAAAATTATTAATGTCATTAAATATTCTTATATAGCTAGATGACATAGTTACATAATTTGATGAGGTGACTACCACATTATTCATTATTTCAGCATAAAATATACATTAAATATCACTAACATGAATATAATTCAGGATATTAGACTAGTAATAGCTCCGCAATGTTAGATGAAAAACTAAAATTAAATAAAGATGATGGGATATTGAGTTATAAAGTCGTGAAATTTAATTTAAAAAGTGGGTAATTTTTCTTCGTTATTAGAAAAGCTTTTATCAAAAGTCTTGTATAAATAGTTATGTGAGCAAAATTTAATATCAAGTCAGGATGGCCGAGTGGTCTAAGGCGCCAGACTCAAGTTCTGGTCTTCGTGAGAGGGCGTGGGTTCAAATCCCACTTCTGACAGTTCATCTTCAATTTTATCCTTGTTTGGGTTCTCTCCCTTACTTTTCCCAGTGTCTTTAAATATGATTATTTATTGCAATATTTTTTTAATTAAGTGAACATTGGGGTTCAAACCCCACTTCTGACAATTTAATTTCAATTTTATCCTTGTTTGGGTTCTCTCCCTTACTATTCCCATTGTCTTTAAATATGATTATTTATTTCAATACTTTTTTAATTAACTGAACATTGGAATAAAATTATGAAATGTAATTTTCAACGACCAAAATAATGGAATACAAATTTTATTCTATTCTTTATTGATTATATCCTATAACGTATAGTAAAATTTTAATTCTGTCAAATTTCATTTTGTGAACTAAATGTGGTGCAAGTGTTATTAAAAAAAAATAGATGCTAAGTGAAGAGGTGTTGCGTATGCTGGGTGAAAAATAGAATTTAAAGACGCAATTAACCTCGTTAAATTTAATATCAATCATGAGTTTTAAATAATGCTTAATTTTATCAATTTATAGAGAGAGTGTGTCCATGCAATGTACTCCATAATTATATTGTTCTTAGGCATCTTGTCATTTGGAACTACAGAATGGAATGATTAGTTTATTAGTTAAGGTTGAAAGGCATTTTGTAAGCATGGCAACAAATAAAAGTAACAATAATGCTACATATTTCTCTTAAAATTTTCTTTTTGTATTGTTTTATGAGGCTAGATCAAGTGGTAGATCACTTGACTTAAAGTCATCATTGAAGCCTTAAAGAGAGGGTTCGACTTCCACCAAGGCATCAACGTCATCTTAGGGCAAATTATTGTGTGGACCGTGCGAGTAAGATCATGTATGTTACAGTAGGTGTGTGGATCGTGCGAGTAAGATCATGTATGTCATAGTAGGTCGGTCGCGTGAAAACAACATGTGTGACATTATCTAATTAGCTAATTTATAACACCTAATGATTACAAGTCATGGAAAAATATTAGGGAATAAAAATTTTTGGAGAATATAACATTTTCCTAAAAGTAATTCAATTTTATAAAATTTGTGACATTATCTAAAAATGACGTAAGTAAGATAAAGTTTTGAACGACTCTATGAAAGTTAATAAAAGTTTATTAAAATCTATCGTTTTAAAACTCTTTAAAAGTTTATAAAAGTCATGATTGAATACACCCTTAAGTTACAATGTTCCTCTATTCATCACTTTTGTGAAACAAATGATCAACACATGAAAATAGGTATTCTCTCCTATAATTATTTATATTTAATAAATTATTATTTATAAATATTATATAATTAACAAATATTTTATAATTAATACGTATTATGTAATTAATGAATCATTTTTTTAAAAATAAAATATACACATGTCTTTATATATCCTCTTACATGTACTAATCGTAAATAGTTAATTTTCTGAAAAATTGCACTTTTCTTCCCTAAGTTATATGGCGATTGTAGAATTCGTCCACAATTATTGATCGTGCTTACTTTTTGCCCATAAGCTATCATTGGCGTTGCAATTTTCTCACTCACTTTTCTCCCTAAACTATACTAATGTTGCAAATTTCGTTCTTAATATTTTGTTAGTAAGGGGCACACGAAAAGTGCAACGGCAATAATAACTTAGGAAGGGACAAAAATGGGCATGACCAACAATTATGGATGAATCCTACAATTATTGTATATCTTAGGGATAAAAGATACAAATTTACCTTAAATTTATCAATAAACATATCTCTACAATCTGTTAAAACAGTACAATTTGTTAGTCAAAATCGCGGACACAATTCCCTATATGATATCCCATTACCCATAACCAATTACCAATTCGATCACTAGTTGTTAGTTAATTGCCAAACAAGGTCAGAATATTGCATAAATTAAAAATAAGAATATTAATCACTATAGATAGGGACTTACACTTTTGTTTTTTAAAAAAATTATGAAATAATAGTGCATATCAACTATTCATCACTTTTGTGAAACAAATGATCAACGCATGCATGAAATTAGGTATTATATCCTATACACATGCATTGTAAAGCTGAGAAAGTGTGAGTGTATTAACGTAAAAAAATAATAACAGTACTAGCTCAAAACTTGGTAGTTTAGTAGCATAAATCATAAGTGTGAGACTATTTATAAGAGATCTCAAAATTAATTTTCCTTGTATATAAAAATAATAATAATATTTTTTTTATGGGAGTGGGTTCGAGCCTCAGTGGAGGCAACTATTGACTCGTGCTTCAGTAGGTTGAGAAAGTAGCTCTGAACAGATACTAACAGAGTCAGTAGTACTCAAAAAAAAAAATAATAATAATAATAATAATTCAATGCTAAAAACACACTAAAAAAATTAGCACAAAGGACTGAAAGGAGTCCCCCCCAAAAGGGAAACTAATTTAATTTAAATTAATTAATGACCCTACAACTCTTCCTAATTTCTCCTTCCTCCCCAGTCAAGACCTCAATAGAGCCCATCTTCACCATTGCAGCGGCAAACTTTTTAGCCCATACACCACCGTAGTTTGCATTATACCGCACAATCCTAGCCGTCAAAGGACTGTCTGCCAGCGTCTGATCCGAGGTTAGCACTCCACGACCTTTCATCAAATTAACGTAGTACTCATTATCCAACCTGTTTTTCATCAATAAATTAAAGAACATCATCAGTAGAGGATTAGCCAAATAGCCATTGGGCCAGCTTGATATATATTGCCATATACTAGTTCCCTAGATTTGGGAAAAGATTGATGTCTCTGAAGAAATGAAAAACAGTGATCGATAACTTGGTAATTACTTTAAATTTTAAGCACACTTCACAACAATATCAAATTACATTCTATGATAGATATGTATAAATGATTGCACTTTACATATTATTCAATACATTTTAACTTTGTAAGATCTTGAATGCACCGTAGGTTGTCTGCATTGTGTATCTGAAATATTAGATTGTCTATGTTATGTGCATTTTGAATGTTGAATTATTGTATACATTTTGATATAATTGAACAGCTTATTATTGTATTTTATATTGGAGATTTATAAAAATTATGAAGAATATTTATATAAAAAAAATACATACTTTATATGGTGGTTTTCAATTAGAACCAGCATATATACATATATATTTTTAATAAATACTTTAGACAACGATTTTACTTGAAACCGCCTTATAAAATATGTATTTAATAAGGCGGTTCAAATTTGTAAATTTATAGTATGCTAAGAACCGCCATGTAATATATATATCGTAAATATTTCATACACCAGTTCTGTTTATGATTATATAGTGGTTTAACCGCCGTATATATGTAACATACAGGGGGTTTTTTAAAATTATCCGTAGAAAGTATTTATTTACAATGTCACTCATCACACGACACTTCAAAAATCGCCATTAATGTGTAAAAAAACACTGCCTTAATTAGTAGCTATTTTATGTAGTAGTGGATTTTTCATTGGAAAATCTCTCTCTCTCTCTCTCTCTCATATCATTTTTCATTTATTCATTTTTAAGGAAGAAGAATGCAAAGTATATAGGGAGGTAGCCTGCAACTTTATAAGCTAACCTGTTTGGAGTACGAAAATCAAGCGGAGCTGTGGGATCAACACTGGTCTTCCTGGGACACATTTGTCTTAGCTTGTTCCCCAACTCGGCCTCCAACGACGGATCCTGAAGAAGTTGAGTACTGGAGTTGGAAGAATACAATCTATTAGTAAACGAGGAGCAATGCGATCTCCCAACGGAGTGCGCGCCGGAGAGCGTCACCATCTCGTCCAGCGAAAGCCCTTTCCGCCCGAAATTCTTCTCCAGCTCCTCCGCATCGGCCAGGAAAGACGGCAGGTGTCGGGTCGGGTCATCGAAGAGGGAGACCCGCCCGTCGCGCCGCCCCGCAGGCACGCCGTAATTGATCCCTCCCAGCACCGCCGCGCTGTCTCTGGCCGCAAACGCCACGATGTCGGCGCAGGAAACGGTGTGCGGGCACTGCGATTCCACCCAGTATTTGGCTTTGTCGATCACGTCGAAGCCGCGAAGGCTAGGGTTGTTGGCCGGATGATCCTTTTCTGCTTTGTTGTTGTGTGTTGAGTCCACAAGGACTGAAGCGTCACACCCCTTTACCATTTCAAAATTCAATTCAACATAAATATTAAATAATGGAATAAGGGTCAAATAGGCTACCAAACTACACACGAAACTGCAATTAGGCCATCGAACTAAAAAACAATACAATTGGGTCCCTGAACTACACAAATTCATGCAAATTAACCCAAAGTGACTTGTTGACTTGATCTTCCGGTTACCAACTTTAAAAATAATATTTTAAAATAATTTTAAATTAATTAATTAATTAAAATTAAAATTAAAATTAAAAAAAATACAGGAACAAGCTAAGTCAATTGGGCCCTTTTTTTAAAAAATAATTTTAAATTTTAAATTTAATTATAATTAAATATTTTATTTAAAATTATTTTAAAATATTATTTTTAAAGTGGGTAACCGGAAGATCAAGTCAAACAAGTTATTTTGGGTTAATTTGCATGAATTTGTGTAGTTCAAGGACCCAATTGCATTGTTTTTTAGTTCGATGACCTAATTGTAGTTTCGTGGTGTAGTTTGGTGGCCTATTTGACCCTTATTCCTTAAATAATCAATATAATATACTTCGTAATATAATTCATTTAATTTATAGTATAAGAAACTACATACTAAACTTTTTACCCATGATCATGGTTGAAAAAATAGCTGAAGGCTCGGGCGCTTAGGCGGGGATTAATCGACGCCTAGGGCGCTTGTGTATTTTTTATTTTTAAAAAATTTGTTGCCTTCTTCACGGAGAAGGCGGCCATTCGCCGGAGATGGCGATCGGCGACGATTCGGTCGTCGCCGGTCGCCGGACTGTGTCGTCGGTGCCCGGAAAGTGTCGCCGGTTGCCGGAAAATCCAAATGACCAGTAATAACAAGTCAATTACCTGTTCGTGGGCTTCATTGCCTTATTTTGACATGTTTGAGGGTCTAATTGCATGTTTTAAAAGTTCGTGGACCTAATTGACTTCTTATGAAATGTTTGAGGGCCTATTTGAGCCTTTTCCCTTTTTTTTGAAAGGAAATTTTGAAGATTTGATAATTATAAACTATTTAATACTTTAATAGTTAATAGTAAAATATTAAATATTAACCTAAAAATAATTAGAGTTTGAATAATTTAATTAGAGTTATTTCGCTCAAAACGATGTCGTTTTTAGTGAAATAACTCATTAAAAAAAAAAAAGAGAATGAAACAATAGCTAATCGGCCGACTAGGCGACCTAGTCGGTGTCTAGGTGGCCTAGTCGGTGCCTAGTCGGCCTAAGCGGCACTTAGGTGGTCTAGTCAGTTGTCTAGACTACCGATTATGGTGATACGCTAGGCAGCTGGCCAGCGCCTAGAAGCCGATTAATCGGTGTCTAGGTGAAATTTTTGTAACACTGCCCATGATAATAATGTATTTAATGATGTATGTATTATGAAAAATATGATCATACCCTAACAAAACAATCGTGAAAATACAAGCGTAGGAGGCCA
This sequence comes from Ipomoea triloba, assembly GCF_003576645.1. Lineage (NCBI taxonomy): Eukaryota > Viridiplantae > Streptophyta > Magnoliopsida > Solanales > Convolvulaceae > Ipomoea > Ipomoea triloba. The sequence continues at coordinate 19,743,299 of NC_044925.1, read as the reverse complement.
GCACCGAGGGAGGGATCTCGCCGCACTGCTTTCTTCACCACCTTTCTCACAATGGCCTCTGCATGAGGACAAGTCGAGTGGTAGAACCCTACTTGTAAGGCAGCCGTTGAAACATTTGCTAGCGTTGATATTGTAATAACTACAATAAGCACCAATATCAACATTAACCTTGTCACTTTATCTCCTTCACTCTTCATCTTTATGACTTTATTGATTAGTACAAAGTTTATAATTACAATTAAATTAGAGAGAGATCGAGAGAGTGTGTAGTGAGGATGAGGAAGAATATGAATTCATGTATGTATATATATATAGAGGAACCAAAGAGGCTAAAACTCTAGCATTTTGAACATGTCTTTGCATGATATAAGAAGCTAAGAGAATATTATTATTATATTATTATATATTTCTCCAAATGAATAAACTTCCATGCTCCTTCCAAGATTTGCTAAAAATGTTTATATTGTATTATTAGTTTAGAATTGGCCAATTGGGTAGATTTGATGCATGCTAAGATGGAGGAAATTGTCAAAGCCAACTGGAAATCAGAGTAGTATCAAATTTACGTACACCCAATTAAAATGAAAAGGTTGTCGATTGAGGTTATTGTTACGTTTTGACTAGTTAAACACACTGTTTGCATTGCATGCTGGAATCCAGGCTGGCTGTTCGATCTTGGATTAGATTAATTAATATTTGTTTTGTAATTAATGACTTGTTTTTACTTGTGGGTTTCGACATCACTTTTCATTTAACTTCTTTACTTTCGTTCTGCCAGGGTTACGCGGTACACCGGTACTGCACCTCAGAGGCTCAACAAATAAGATTAGATTTCATTTTTATTTTTCTAGGAAAATAAACAAATGCAATTATACCAAATGTGATCATGTCATATACATTTGTTGCCAATTACTTAATTGGTACACAAATTAGTCTTTCAATAATGAATAATATGTTTGACACAACAACCACATTAAAGTAATAACATTTAAATGTAGCCCATAGTTGCATATAGTTCGTCGCCAGACTTAAATGTCAAAATGGTCCAAGGATACTAGAAGGCCAATCATTATTGTGGACCATACTATCAATTCAAATAATGTACATTTAGTATATAAATAATGTACATTTAGTATATAAATAATATACTTTTAGTATATTAAAAATGTACATTATATTCATTAAAAAGTACATTATTTGAGTACTACAAGTACACTATTTTGTATAATGTAAATTCAATACACAAATAATGTACTTTAATTATATTAAAAATGTACTTTTTGTTATAGTCCACATAATACTGTGTGGATTATGGTTCACACAATAGTTTGCCCTAAAAGTCGTGAATTGGATCATTGTGGGATCACCTAATAACTTTAAAATAATAATAATAATAATAATAATACTAATATTATTATTATTATTATTATGCAAGTCCATAACACTCTTACCTTTTAATTTAAAACCTTCTCTACAGTAGGTCAGTAGTCGCTCTCAAATTTCATATCACAATTGGCCCGATCTCAATATAATACGGAGGGAAAATACTACTCGGACTCCTAAGTTCTACTCCTTACTTTTGCTCCCTCACACAAAAATTTGATGTTGACACTTTTCTTGAGACCCACAGGATGAAAATAACATATCATATCTTGCCACGTCATGGAGTAAAATTGAGGGAGTATAAATGAGAGTCCATGTAGTAAAACTAAATACGGAGTATATGATACTGTATTATTTATTTTAGTGGTACAATTTTATTAAATACAGTACAAAATATAAAAGTGGAAAATCATAATTAAAAAAAAAATGTAGACAAAAAACTAAACGAATAGCCACTATTCAAAAGCAAGGCCTGCAATGCTTCTTGTCGTTTTGTCTACTAACATTTTATGATGACCCAGTGTTGAAACTTTTTTAAAGATGATTAGCTTCGTAGGATAGGTTCAATTATATTAATGAAGTCTTTCGTCATAGGCTAAATTTACTTTCTTTTTTTTTTTTTGAAAAAAAAAATTACTTTAATTAATGATTTATCTTCCATTTGATGACGAGCTTTAAAAAAAAATTAAAAAAAAATTAAAAAAAAAATTAAACTTCAAACTTAAGGAGCATCTTGCTATTCTTATTATAGAGACACTTATATAGGAGGTAAAACTAGTCTACAAACTCTCAAATGCTTGTACACTAGTGTCAACAACAAAACTAAATTTATATATTCCTTTTTAGTCATTGGTAGAATTCGAATCATGCAGCCCTGCAGTCGTTAGCAAATCAATGCTGATGGGGTATGGAATAAGGCTCGGGAATAAAAGCTCAGCATGGGCGAAAGAGACGACTAAATGTTGAGAAAGAGAGGGCTCGGAGGAAGATAGGAGGACGGGCAGAACTCGGGACTACCGACCGAAGGATCATGGGAAAGGTGACAAGGCAGCGGAAGATCTTAGACCCAAGGCGACCGAACATAGCTATTGAAACGATTATTTACCATGAAGGAGAGGCCGGAGTGGGAATACTTAGTCAGTATGGGTCGGACCGGACCGACCAGGCATAGGCCCGAGACAGGAGATGCGGTGTAAGGAAGGCGGCACGAGCGGGATAGAGCAACGCAAGCGAATATAGAAGTTTCCTAAAAGGAACCCGATGACGGAAGGCAAAAGGCGTGGAAGCAAGGTCGAGATAGATTAGTAAAGTACCTAAAATGTAATAAAGAAAGAGTATCTACCATAGTTTAGTAGTTTCCTAAGGGAGAGATCCCTTCCAGCTTGTATAAATAGGGGTCCTAAGCCTCGAGAGAGGAGAGAGCAATCTAAGACACTCACAAGCAACTCATTGTATTCAAAGCAATCAAGTAATTAAAAGGGGGCCGAAAGGTTACCCTATTTTTCGATAAGTGTTAGCTATTTTCCGGTGGTGTTGGCCCGCCGTTCGACTATTTCGTGGGAGATAAAACCAACATTGACGTCGTCCGTGGGGATCGATCGAAAGATCATGTAGGTTCTAACCGACTAAGTGTTCGACTTGTCAGGCCTTTGCTCGCAAGGAAACAAGGCCGACTTCTTACTATACCCCGGTCACCACTGCCATTCGCTTCGCAAGGTGGGAGGTCGACCTATTAGGACCATTGCCCATGGCTCCAGGCCAACATAAGTTTTGCATTATCACGGTAGATTACTTCACCAAGTGGGTAGAAGCAGAACCTCTGGACACTATCACAGAATATCAGTGCAGGAAATTCTTATGGAGGAACATCATTTGCCGATTTGGCATTCCCAAGCACTTGGTCAGTGACAACGGTCGGCAATTTGATTGTCGGCCCTTCGCCGAGTTCTGTGAGCAGTTTGGGATCAGGCACACCAAGGTATCCGTTGCCTACCCTCAGGCGAATGGATAAGTTAAGAATGTCAATCGCACCATAGTAGATGGAATTAGGAAAAGGTTGAGCGACCTCTAGGGAAATTGGGTGAGCGAATTGGAAAGAGTTCTCTGGGCTTATCACACGAGTCCAAGGAAAGCAACTGGGAAAACTCCCTTCTCCTTGACATATGGTTTTGAGGCTAAGGTACCAATCGAGGTACTCGAGCCAAGTGATCGAGTCATGTGATACACCGATGAGGCGAATGAAGAAAGCTTGATGATAGAGAAAAATTTCCTAGAAGAAAGAAGGGATATCGCTCGGCGCCGGATCGCCGAGTATCAAAGGTCGGTCAAAAGGTACCAAGACAAGCATGCCAAACCCCGCTATTTCTTGGAGGGGGGACTTAATACTCAGAAGTCGGACTGCCAGTCAGCCCAACGAAGGAAGAAAATTTGCAAAGAAGTGGGAAGGACCATACCGCATAACCGCCGTGGTTCAGCCCGGAGCATATTGCTTGGAGACCATGGGAAGCCGACCCGTGGAAAGGATCTGGAATTCACACCACCTTAGGAAGTTTTACCAGTAAAAGGCTGGAAAGTCCAAGCTAATGTAAGGGTTAGAAGGTCAGAGCTATTGTAAGGGCTAAAAAGTCCATCCCCTAGGTCGAAAGGCGGGTGTCCCGCTAAGCCTAAAAGTAGACACAAAATCAAAGTCGAAAAGGTGACGAAGTGAAAGAATCTGGAAATCAACACGGATCGAGCAATAAGGATGATAAAGGGTAAGATAAAAGTAGGCTCAACTCATCAGTTGCGGTACTTAGCCAAATTTCAAAAGAGAGAGAGAGAGAGAGAGAAGAAAAGAAGTTCGCAGGCAGACAAAATAGAGAGAAAAAATGGTCATTCATTGTTCAAAAAAGCCCTATTACTATTATAGGGCGATTGGCGATAAGTAAAGTGAATAAAAGCTCTTAGACTTCCGACTGAGGGACTCCGCACGCACCGGCATCCCGATGTTCTAGTAGGCAAGTGGCGCTCGGAACTCTTTGTACGTTGACGGTTCAATTGGAGGGCGTCAGATATGTCTTCCTCTACCCCAATGACAGTTGCATCATCTTGGCCAACCTCGGTCAGGGTGGGAACTTAAGCTTGACTCATCCCAGCAACGGAATCCATATTAGCAGTTGATTCCAAGTATGCACGATCCATCAGAATGTCACCAAGTGTATCTACCGACGCATTCAAAGCAATATCCTCAGCCCCCTGGGTATCGTCGGGGGTAGCCGGGCCTAGAAGACCCCATCCAGCAGGTGAGAAGGTCGCGTCCCTAGCCTTGATGAGCTTGAATATCTCCTTTTGGGCGTCCTAATAGCCCATGCCATAGTCCGCTTCACCCAGGTCCAGCAAGTATTGCTTCCCGGCCTCGCCTTCAAACCATTGATCCACAATGGTCCGAGCATGCATGCCGGCATGAGCCATGGCATCCTCGTGAAACTCCTCCAACTCCTTGAAAGCCTTCACCGCGTTCTCCTGGGCCGACTTCAGCGTCTCAAGCGCCTTCTTCCAACCTTACTGTGCAGTAGCCAGGTTGGCGCCTATCTTGGTTAAGTCGGCCTTGAGGGCCTTCACCTCCTTGGAGTAAGTCGCCTTAGCATACTTCAGAAGCTCGGAATCCTTAACTAGCCCCTGTCGCGGTCGCCTTGCCCTTATGACGGGCTCGGAAGGCAGTGTGACGAGCGTCCATATGGGCAGTTGAGGCCTCAAAGTCCAAAGAGGAGATGTCCACCACACCTTCTAGCTCTTCGTCCATAGCGTCTTGAGAGTCATCCTGGGCTTCAAGACGAGCTAGATTGTCCAAGCCAGCCAGCGATTCACCCTCAACGTCGTCGGCTGAAAAAGGAAGAAAAAGATCAGAAAATTGAGCAAAGGCCGAAAGGTGGCCAACTAAAGTAAGTGGAAGGGGAGCAACTTGCTCGGGCCGCGCCTTCTAGAAGAAAGTTGGCTCGGCCTATAAGGCTTTTAGGGTGGAATACATTTTGGCCAAAACGTGTTGGCCCATCATCGCCGCCACGTCGAACCCTAAAGACGAGTCTAATATAAGGTCGGGCTTTCCATCCAAGCGATAGAAGCTTGGATGCCAGCGAAGGGGAAAAGGAAAGGCGTCCTGAGGGTCAGTAGGCTTAACGAAGAAGAAATCCCTTTTTCACTGTTTTAAGGAATCCCTCAAGCCGGCAATAACTCGGCTACCTCGCCGTTGGGATATTCGCACAAAGGCAAAAGGTGATTTGCCCACGGGGGAGATTTGGAAAAACTGGTTGAAGAGGGGGTATAGGGGACACAACTTTCACCTCATGAGCAGAGGTGAGGAATCAAGTAAGAAAATAGTGGGAGTTAGGGACGAGCTGTCTAGGGAGGATGCGGAAGTAATTAAAAAAGGTGGCTTGGAAATGATGAAGTGGGATACGAAACCCACGACCTATAGTGCAGACCTATATAGCCGGGAGGAGGGTCGTGAATATCGCGAGGACCCGCCGCCATGACCGTGGCCTTAGGGCCCAGCAAGGTCTGGGCATGCTCGAGCTTGGCAGCAGAAAGAGTGGAAGTATATGGGAGAGGCAACTGGAGGGCCTCATTCCGTCCTGGGCTCGTTCTAAGCGAGTCCAGAGCGAAATACCGGCCGCCACCATGGCGGGGTGGACAAGAATTTCCTCCGACGCATTAGCCGGGGGATTGTTCAGAGCAGGTTCGAGGGCCGCCAACTCATATAATTTTGCCTTAAAACCAATAAAGCTGAAAATTAATAGGAAGCAGTGAGACCTGAAAGACAAGCTGCTGTTGCAGATGCATAATTCTCCCATAGGAGGTCACTCTGGTCAACAAGCAACTTACCATAGGCTCAAACAACTATTCTACTGGAAGGGAATGAAAAGGGAAGTGATTATAGCAATCTAGTCATGTAATACTTGCTAGAGGTGTATGGATGTAAATGTAGCCTACCCTGGGCTGCTACAACCTCTAAAAATCCCTGACTAGGCTTGGCAAAGCATATCAATGGATTTCATTGAAGAGTTACCTAATTCTCAAGGGAAGGAGGTCATTATGGTGGTGGTTGACAGATTTACTAAGTACAACTACTTCTTAGAACTATCTCACCCCTACACTGTTGAAAAAGTGGTTGAGGTATTCATGGAGCATGTCTACAAACTCTATGGCATCCCTCAAGACATTGTAAGTGATAGGGATAAGGTTTTTGTGAGTAAATTTTGGAAGTTTATTTTCCAACAACTGCAGGTGAATCTAAGCATGTCTTCTGCCTATCACCCACAATATGATGGGCAGACAAAGAGAGTTAACAGGTGTTTCACAAGCCAAAAACTTGGATTAAGTGGCTGCACTTAGCTGAACATTGGTATAATATCAATTTCCACACTTCCTGCAGTGATCACCTTTCCAAACACTTTATGAATACCTACTACCATCATTAACTTTTGATATTGTCAAGGAAGGGGAGGGCAGTGAGTGGTTTAAGGAGAGGGCTACAATGGTGGTCATTCTTAAGGAAAACCTTCAAAAAGCCCAAGCTAGAATGAAATAGCAAGCTAATAGGCATAGGAGTGAAAGGAGCTTTGAGATTGGAGATTGGGTCTACCTCAAGATACAACCTTACAAGCAGGTCACTTTGGCTGTCAGGGCCAACATCAAGCTCACCTCTAGATTCTATGGGCCCTTTAAGGTTATTGGTAAGGTGGGAACGGTAGCTTATAGGCTGTACTACCTAATGGGACTGCCATTCATTCAGTTTTCCATGTTTCTCTACTAAAGAAGAGGGTGGGAGAAGGGGTTAGTCCAAAAACTGAGTTGCCTACCACTGATCCGGAGGGAATGGTTCTCATTCACCCGATGGCAGCCTGGGGTAAAAGGCTAATTAAGAGAAACAATGCAGTTGTGGTCCAAATTTTGGTCAAGTGGGCAAACTTGCCCATGAAAGTAGCCACTTGGGAGGATTTCCACCATATAACCAAGCAATTCACCACCTTTGATCATTGGGGACAAGGATCGACCGGAGAAGAGGGTAATGTAATGATCTTAGCAAGTGGAAATGGAAGGGAACCATGCATGAGGAAGGAAGCAATTGGTGAGAAATCTAGAAATAAAATGCTAAGGGAAATAAGGGGAGAAGGCAATGAAACGGTGTCATATGACACTGGGAAGTTAGAGACGATTGGTACAAATTCAAACGACACCGTTTGAAGGCTAGCCGTTGGTGAGTTGATCCAACGACGTCATTTGAGCTTGGATGAGTTGAATTGTGCTGATTAGTGAATTCCGAAAGTTGTTGAAGGATTCCTCGCTGAAATAACAGATTTTGTCCTTATATAGGTGTATTTGTTGGCTAGAATTTTTTATGCTTATGAAATGGAATGAAATTTCTTCTTCTCTACTCTACAATTCTCTCAAAGCCCTACCCCTTCTTTAATCTCTCCTCTTTTTTTCTGCTTCACCTTGAGACTATGACACTCATTCATAATATTTACACAGTAAAGCAACTGTGTCATAAAAGTTGAGTAGCTGCCCTTTTGCATTTGATAGGGTAGTTAACAACCATTACAACCACTTTTTAAAAAGTCATTTAGATAAATTACATATTACTTTAACGATAAAATTTTCAACTAAAATAGTAAGACTCTAGTCGGAGAAATGCAATTAGAACAGTTGAACTACTCCAATTTTAGTGTTACCACGCGAACATTCAAAGATAACGCAAAATTTCACAACAAATATAAATATCCATAAAATTTCAGAAAATCATCCACAGAAATATGAGGCTTAGCTTCCCCTTTATTGAAAAGTTTTTCATAAATTCAGCAAATGCAGTTTCCTTTCAAGCATGGGAAGAGAGTCTGAAAAGAGTGGATGAAACACCAGCAGCATTGCATGAATTTAAAAGGAGAACTTTTATATCCATGCTTAAGACATAACGCAATCAATAGCCCGTTTGCAAATGCCAGTCATTGTAGCCTCAGGTCCATAAACCTGAAAAGTAAACCGCAAAATATATTTCTTTTTCTATCCATATGAGAGTAAATTTAGATAGGAAACTGCATTCTCTTTACCCTTTGAAACTGAATTTGTTTTATAGGGATTTTAATGACGTTTCTTATCACAGCAGAAAGCAATTGTGTCATTTTTAGGAGATTGGGAAAAGACATGTCTCATACCTCTAGGGGAAGTCCCAACTCTTCACCTAATGCACGCATTTTTGCCAAACCTGTTTGGTAATTAGGGCCACCTCTTCGAACATAAATGTTCATTCTAGCAGCTTTTAACTTGGATTCCTGTCAGTTTAAAACAAACATGTTGTCTTTATGCACTGGATAATTTAAGGGAAAAAACCACACTCATATATGTTTGATATGACCAACCTTCTCCCTAAGAGCCTGGATAATTCCATTGAAGGTAGCGGCAACATCAGTAAAATTAGCAATGCCACCTCCAATAATGAGAGCTCTCTTACGGCCATCTGGATCAGCTGTGGCACACTATGATATCAAGAAAAATTGGTCAATGAACAAAGTCTACAAATATTCTCTCACATTGATCAATAGAAAACAAAGGTTAAATTCTCACATCAAGAACTACACGAGCATATTGTAAAACCTCCTCTTCATTTGGAGCTCCACTATATTCTGCATAGTTACCAAGCTCAGATGCATAGCCTAAATCTCCGACCTGGTTTAATTGAGGAATAGATCATAAATGAGCAAATAGACTGTTGGAGTGTGAGAATCCCAAGATGGTATCTAAATAAAGCACATTGCATCCTTCGGGTGCATGTGTCAAGATCTAAATTAATTTGGATTTTGGAGGATCAAAGCTTAGCACTCACTGTATCAGCGTATATTACACTTGCTCCACCACCAGCAACCATTGTCCAAATTCGACCTTTGGGATTCAAGACAGTAAACTTCAAAGAGGCACTGGTCTGCATAAAATTGAAACAAAACATAAAACTGTTGGAAGCAGTGAACCAATCACAAGCCAACACAATAACCATCACAACTAACAAGAAAGACAACTTCTACAGCTTTGGAAAATGTGAGGGAAAAAAATTATTATGCCACTCATTCAAGAACTCATCTTATGCCTATACAAGGAGATTCAGCAAAGCAAAGAGTGACACTGGACAGAAAATTATCTTTAATAGCAATAAGGATATCAAATGCATAAGCTTGCTGGTGCAATCACATTTGCAATAACAAAAATGCTGCCCATTTTTACTTACTTTTTCATCCAAGGAATGAATAAAACTTTCTGTTGGGCTCAAAACTCTTCCAAAAGGCAGAGGGAACTCAATATTGCCCCACCTAGAAAAAAGAATGATAGATTGGGTAGATGTTAAAGAAAGCTGGAAATAATAGAAGCCACTTCATTCTCCCTTTTTTTGCTTTAGTATATTCTATACATACTTCTGAAAGTTTTTAAAGGCAGCTGTGTCATCTAACTCTCCTCTCATGTCCAGGGGAAATGGTTCACCATTGACAAGCGTAAAGGGATTCATCTCAAGAAAACTGAAGTCCAGGTCTGTTAAGGATAAAAAACAAATAAAAAGTGGGCAATGTTCATATAATAAAAATAAAATAAAATAAAATAAATCATCAGAGCACAGGAATTAATTAAAAAAAATGGAAAGTTAATTTCCTCTCCATAATACAATTAAGATATCAATTTCATGATTTTGGATTTGAGGCCACTATATTTGCTATGCTTAATAGTCAGTTAGTCACAATAGATGATATCATATCCCAAACCCCCAAAACAAAAAGTACATGTAGAATGTGGTAGATAGGAAATATACAGAAAATGACATACCTTGAAAAACAGAAAACACACCCAATATAAAATTGCCAATTATCCCCCGTACCTGAAACAAAAAATTAAACTTATGTTTTAGGATAATGAAGGAAGACAGTACTAGTAGAAAAGAGTTTCAGTTCATATTACCAGAATATATATGCATCTACATTCATATGTACATGCATGATTACAGATATTGCTGGAATATTGATGAAAACAGATATCAAACAAGAGAAAGCACAGACCAGTTTCCTTCATTTTATGAACACAGAAAACATGTATGTCCCTCATAATATAACAACTATAATGAAATCTAGAAAACAAACCAGCACTGAGGCATATTGATAAATGTTTCCATTTTTAAGAACTGAAAATACTACCTATTGAAGAAATTAAAAAAACTCAACAAGTAGTATTCATATCCCACCTCCAAGGGAAGAGTAGCAATCAGTGGTGCGCACACTTCCAGGGTCATAGGCTTTTCAGTTGGAAGGAATACTGTCTTGACCTGCAACATTATGGAAAATGATAAATTCAGAGTTCAAATCATTTTAATCAGAATGATAGCTCCAGCTAATAATAGATGATTTTTATCAATAAAACAAAAGTTTGCAAAATAATCAAACTATGAATGCTATATCATTCTTATACAATCTAACCTTGTCCCAGTTTTCTTCAATTTCAATGCCTCCACATTCTGAGAAGCTAATGGTACACCCTAATCTTTCAGATACTATTGAAAGATAATACTCCTCGGCATGGGGAACAAATGGTTCAACAATGAAGGTTGTAATAGGTGCTTTGCAGCCACCCATCTCAACCTGGACAAGATCATAGCCATGTATAAGTAGACTATTTCTCACATAATAAAAAGCAAGAATAACCAAATGAATCCAATGCTATACAGACCTCCACACCAAGACGTGCTTTGACAAATTCAGCAACTTCTGCTAGATCCAACTTCAACGCCACCAAGCCACTCTTTCCACGCTTCCCAAACAACATGTCTGGTTTTACAACCAATTTTGTGGACGAAAGCCATGGTTCTTTGTTTGTTAACTCAGCAAAATCTGTAGATTCTGTTACCTAACAAAAAGTTTTTGGGTTTGGAATAAGTACATTTTTAACTGAACAAAAGGTTATTGTGTAATGAATCTCATGATAGACTCATATAATTTTGCCTTAAAACCAATAAAGCTGAAAATGAAGTATCAAATGACAGCAACATTACATATACCGAATCACACATTCACACCATATGAAACAAAATTAATAGGAAGAAAAAGGACTTGCTTTATTATGGTTCCTGCTCATTTTATCAGGTAGAAATGAACATAAACAGTTCGACAACAGAGAAGGTTGGAGTTTGAATTCCCATCAACAGTAAGGGAGAAAAAAAAGAGTAACAAACAACTATTTTGCAAATTGGCTATTTGGCTTTACCCCCTCTAAGTTTGTATCATTTGCAAATTACTTTTGTTAAATTTGATAGAATATGCATATTATCTTTGAGCAAAAACTTTTAAAGCAATGCCCAGCTAATTTTATATTGTTGTCTTTACAATCATTACTTATCTTTGGGAAAAGGGTCAAATAGTCCCTTGAACTTTACACGAAAAAGCAATTAGGCCCCTGAACTTTTGAAAGTTGCAATTAAACACTCTAATTTATTAAAATCGATCAAATAAGTCCAATTTACAGGTAAACAATTGGTTACCGGTAAAATTACAATCGAGACCGTCGTCGACTGTCGTCACTGATAATAAAACTGCCGTCATTTGCAAAAAAGGCGACCAAATCAAGTGTCAATCAACCGGACTGGTCGCCTTCACTGAAGAAAGCGACAAGATTTGATCGCCTTCTTGAAACCAATCCAACTGCCTTCTTCACGCGACCGGCGACCGGCGAAGTGGAGGATTTCATCGCCGGAACTTCACTAACTAGTTGTTCTAGGAGGATAACCGGTTATTGGGTTCAAATGCACCAAAATCACAAGTTAGAGTGTCTAATTGCAACTTTCAAAAGTTCAAGGACCTATGACTAAAGAGCACTGTTGCAAAAATCGGCCGCCTAGGCATCGCCTAGGCGCCAGACGCTCCTAGGCCGAGGCGCATTGCTCCCTAGGCGGCCGCCTAGCGCCTAACTCGGCCAACTCGACCGAGTTGGTGGCCGACTAGGCCGAATTTGGCCGAGTTAACTCGCCCAACTCGATAGAGTTAGCCGAGTTAGCTCGGACGAGTCAGCCTTGTTAATTTTTTTATTATATTTCTATATATTTAAATTTATTTATTTATATAAATAAGGGAAGTAAGACATATATATATATATATATATATATATATATATATATATATATATATATATATATATATATATATATATATATATATA
>NC_044925.1:19675121-19729052 GCF_003576645.1 Ipomoea triloba | reverse complement strand
ATATATATATATATATATATATATATATATATATATATATATATATATATATATATATATATATATATATATATATATATATATAATATAATATATGACATACATGATACACCCACACACATGCACTACTTTTTTGTTTTTATAGGTCGCCGCCTAGGCGCTAGGCGCTAGTCTACCGCCCGACTAGCGCCTAGCACCTACTGCAACCATGCTAAAGAGGGGAAAGACCTTTTCAGTCTCAGGAGGAGACTGTCTCAGTGGTAGTTTAAAAACTGTTAATGTGATGAGAGTGCTGACATGGACATGTGGGAATACAACAAAAGATTCTATTAGAAATTAAGGAACAAGTGGTTCCTTTTTAGAACGAATTAAGATAAATTCGACTAGCTAATATGGTGATGCTCAGCATAGATGGATGAATGCAACTGGTTATAGCGCGAGATACCATATTACATGGCACTGATGGCAGCAATAGGATATAGAAAATGAAATGAATAAAAGTGTACTTCGATTGAAATCATTAAGAAAGATATGCTAGCGGCTTACAAAAGGTGCAGTGCTTAGCAGAACTGAATGGTTGGATACAACAGCAATAGGATATAGAAAATGAAATGAATAAAAGTACTTTGATTGAAATCATTAAGAAAGATATGCTAGCGGCTTACAAAAGGTGCAGTGCTTAGCAGAACTGAATGGTTGGATACAATGCATGTATTTAACCAACTAGTATGTGGTTAAGGCTTGGTTTGGTTGAGCTGTGAATTTGTGATTGTCTGACAGAAGTTATGGAGTTAGTAATATAGATTTGAAAGGCATTTAAGGCCAATTTGTTATAAGCTAGAACTAATAACTCAGATGAACTGATCCAGAAAATCTTGCAGGAATAAGTTACTAAGCTGCTGATTTATCATTGCCACTAATTACCAAACAAGATTGGCTGTGGCAATTGAGCCCTATACTTGCCCATAATGGTTGCCATTGACATGAAAATCACATAAGATCAACCCTTTAGTTTAGGCCTTTATCATTTTGTTTGGTACATGAAGATCATTACTTTACTGGAACCAAAATGAAACGACATATCAGAATACTTCAATATACAGAACATACCCATATTAGATTTGAATTGCATTGATCAAACAGCAAACAACAAAGATCTAGACTCAGTTCATCAATTTAAGCAGAAATTCAATCCCAAGTTTCAATGACAATTAGATCAAGAGTATAACAAAGACACAGAGAAAGAGAGGAGTACTTGAGCAGAACAGATCTGGAGGTCGATGCCAGACAGACGTTTCAAATGCTCCTTCAGAAGCCTCTTAGAATCATACTCTCTGATCTTCTTCCTTGCCATATCACTGCGCCCTGCCGCTACCCCAAAATGCCAAAATTCAGATACACGATAGCAGCAACAACTACACGCACATAAATACAAACACTTGGCACGCACACACCCAATCGAAAAGGAGAAAGAAACAGAGGGGCTTTGCTTTGCAGTCAAGTATAGGCTTACCTGACACCCAACTCCAACAGCTACACAGCTGAGTGAGAGAGAGAACGATGATGCAAGAATTTAATGAGGTCAGTGGCGGGTGGGGTTTGTGGGGTCAGTTGTCAGTAAGTAGTTGGGCGATTTAGGCAAAGTGAGAGTTTCTGTTACTTGTCTTTGTGCGTTGTGTCTATTGCTGATTTTTGTTAGTAATAATTATTTATTGTTTTGATTCACTTCCTATTTGGTTTATCTTCTTTATTATTATTATTAATATTAATTAATATCTTAGCATTTATCCCACATTTGATTCACAGAAAATTGGATGTGAGAATATGTTAAAGAGTATTTGGTTTAAGTAATGTAAGATTATTCTCATAATATGAGAAAGATAGTACGGAGTACTATGTTTCTTGTTTGATTTAAGTAATTTGAAAATTAAAGTAATATGATATTATTGTCGCATATGATATATTGGATAATATCTTACTTAATCTTATTACCTTGCAAATCTTAAGTATTTACTTTTCAATATTTCATATTTGTCCTTCATTCATTATATTACCAATATTTCTTAATTTGTCCATGTCTTTTTTGTTTTAATTTCTTTATTTGTTAGAGGGCATTCACACCATTTGCTTCGAATGTGGCACAGTGAGACATAGATCGACAGAGTTCCCGTTGAGCAAGGCTCTGAAACAAGTGGAGAAGGATGCAAACAAGGGCACTAATATGCACACGAATGGTGGTTGGCATGAACATGAAACCCCGGAGAAAACCAACGAATCGAAATATGGGGCATGGATGATTGGGTTAAGAAAACTAAACAAGACGAAACCTGAGAGGGAATCCAAGGATTCAAATCGTCACATTAATGGGAAGACGAAACTTCACCACGAAATAGTGAAGGAGTCATGCTCAAACAAACAAGGTGATCAGGCCTACGACAAAGAGAAGCGTTGAACCCTCAAAATCAAATCGGAATCCTACCGACATGAGGAACAACCCGTCGGGAAAAGGTAAGTCAACTTACAAGAATTCTTATGATGAGAACTCCTTTGCTATTTTGCAGGGATTGGATGAGCTTCAAGCCATGCCTATTTTCCAGTGAAAACATGGGAGGGGGAATGCAAGTGGTGGATAAGATGAACACGTAGAGGGGAATCGGTGGTACAATTCCATCAGCTTGTAGTGGTTCCCAATGAATGTGAACTCCTGGAACTGTAGGGGGTTGGATCAGGCGACGATAAGGCATGCCAAGGAACTTTTGTCTGATTCGGAGCTGGGTGCGGTTTGCTTTGTTGAAAGTTGAAACCAAGTCGCGAAAGGTGGAAAAACTTCTTAAAATAGAGAACAGGTTGTGTTTTACAAATTACTTTATAGTTGACCCACTTGATTTTGCAAGAGGACTTCTCTGGATTTGGAGTCTTGATAGAATGTCCATGGAGGTGGTTAGCCACAACTCCCAAATGATTCATTGCATTGTGAAGAGGGATGGAGTAGAATTGCACACCTTTCCTTTGCCTATATGAGACCTAATAAGCAAAGGAATTATTATGGACCTAATAATGGCAATTAGAACCTATATATATATATATATATATAACATTTAATGATTAAAACAAATTAATCTAATATTTATTAATTTAATAGAAGAATTGAATACAATTAATGGTTTTATTATGTATATAAAACACATTCAATTTGTAATTTAACAATTATTATTATATTTAATCTAGAATAAAACATAAAGAAACTAAGATAAAATTTATTAATTTGATGCACATAAAAATAAGGCAAAATGATGGTTTTAATTAGCCCATTATTTATAAGTAAAGTGTAGGCTTAGTCCATAAATTATATTACTCTGTATCTTATATATATAACTTTTCCCCTTTAATTATGTTGAAAGTGGCATTCCATTACTTATAAATTTTGTTAATATTAACAAGTTATTTTCAATTTCTAAATTATTAAAGAATATATTGATCATTTTGTAATTTTTTCTCAAATTCCCTCCATGAATTTTCATATATACACAACTCTTACTGCAAAACCCTTGCTAAATATTTGTCCATCTTAATTAAGGTGAAATCTAAGAAGAAAAAATAACAAGAAATTACTTATGATTGAAGATAGACCTTAATTTTGTAGCTTGGCTCTCCAATTTATTTTGCTTACCTACAATTATATTTAAAAAAAAAAAAAAAAAAAAANAAAAAAAAAAAAAAAAAAAAGGTACTTCTAATTTCCTTTTATTTTTATCACAAAATGTATTCATTATATTGATTAGGGAAAAGGGTCATATATGCCCTCCAACTTTACATGAAAGTGCAATTAGCTCCCTAAATTTTTAAAAAGTGTAATTAAACACTTCAGCTTAGTAAATTGGAACAAATAAGCATATTTTACCGGTAACCAACAGGTTTCCTGCAAATAAGTCATCGTTGACCGTCATTATTTGCCCTTGACTACCATGGACTGCCATTAATGATAATAATCAAAGAAAATACGGTAACCGGTGAGTCGGTGACCTTGTTGAAGAACGCGACCATTGTGGTCACTTTCTCCAAGCGAAGGCGACAACAATGATCGCCCTCTCTGTGAGAAGGCGATCTTTCCCCGACAAGAGGTGACCAAGATGTGGCTGCCTTATGCTCCGATATGATGAAGCCTTCGGTCGCCGAAATCTAAATGACCTGCAAGTAACTTGCTATTGTAGGTCATTAATCAATTTTAGGGTTTCATTGCATCAAAATAGTTAGTTGAAGTGTTTAATTGCACTTTTTAAAAGTTTAGGGAGTTCTTCTCAAAAAAAGTTTAGGGAGTGAATTGCACTTTCGTGTAAAGTTGGAAGGCTTATTTGACCAATTTCCTGTTAGTTATTATTCCTTACTAATAAACTTGTATGTTATTGATGGAGCAGAATTATGAGATGGACTAGAGATGAAGATTCTAAGGGAAACGACATTGAATTTTTACTACTAGATTTTTGAGGTAAATATTTTTAAAAAATTATTTTTTACTTACATAATGATTTTTTTTAAAAACTTATTTTAATATGTTAATAACTAAATTGTATATATTACTCATTAAGATATGAACTCAATGAGATATCAAAAATAGTAATTTATATACAACAAAAGGAAAAATTATAACAAACTCATATATTAAACTTATAATTCGGTCTATCTTCAATCCTAAGTAATATCTTACTTGTCATTTTTTGCTTCTCAGATTCCTTCTCAATCAAGATAGACAA
Organism: Ipomoea triloba; assembly: GCF_003576645.1. NCBI lineage: Eukaryota > Viridiplantae > Streptophyta > Magnoliopsida > Solanales > Convolvulaceae > Ipomoea > Ipomoea triloba. Next base: position 19,724,301 of record NC_044925.1, on the reverse strand, counting down.
GTATTTAGCAAGGGTTATGTGGTAAGAGTAGTGTATATATGAAGATTCATGGAAGAAATTTTAGAAAATGTTTACAAAATGACTAATATGCCCTTTAATAATTTAGAAATTCAAAATAAATTGTTAATGTTAATAAAAGGAAAAATAATGGTTTTAGTCCATTAATTATACATATACTGTAGACTCAGTCCATGAATTATTACAATATACATATTTCCCCTTTAATTATGTGTAAAGTGACCATTCTAATCCATTACTAACAAATTTTATTAAAATTAACATTGCACTTCTAATTATCAAATTATGGAAGGACATATTAGTCATTTCATAAAGTTTTCTCAAATTCTCTCAACTAAATCTTCATATATATATTGATTCTCTTCATTCATAATGAAGAATTGTTAGTTTTTTAAGATTTAGAAACATGTACTCCTCCTGTCCCATTTTATCTGTCCTACATATTATTCATTGGTTAAACTAACTTTTTCTTTTTGTTTATTTTCTTTAGTATTTTTTTTACTTGTTTTAATATTTAATTTTTTTTTGTATTTAATAGTACTTTTAGTGTAGTTTCTAAATGTATAAATTTTGTATACTGAGACTAAACTTAATAATATTATGAAAAATCGAATTAAAAATTAACTTCAATAAAGACTTGCTAACCAAACCAGACATATAAAATGGGACGGATGAAGTATCTACTTATCTTTAGCTTCAAGGTTAAATGCCAATTTACTAGTTAGAAAATGAATTTATTTTTCTAAATAATCAAGGTGATATTTATATGCTTGATTTCATATTACTGCTATAGTATATAACCAGTATGTCTTATTTGTAATATTTTGGTGTCTTACATAGATTCTTGAAGAGCATTTAAGCAAATTAAAATAGATGCTCAAATACCATACATTAATTTGTGAATTATAATATGTATATTCATATCAATTTTTCATATTAACATTTCTCTATGTGAGCAAACTATTTCATAACAATTTTTTTTTTAAATATCTTTCAATAATCTAATATTCATGTTTTTTGTGATGTCTAATATAATTGTGGTAGAATCATTATTATTATTTTTTGAAAACTGGTAGCTAGAATCATTATTGTTCTTTTCTTTTTTTTTTTTTTTAAAGAAAATGGAAATGACATATGAATTAAAAGTGCTTATAGATTGAAGACTTACTCCAACTTATCGACATAAAAATAACAAAGTACTTAAATTCATAATATTTATTTCAACCAGTAATAATATTTAGTAAATTTAAAAACCAATACAATTTTAAAATTTAGCTACACTCCAATGACAAAAATAAAAATAAAAATGTATGTCAACCTCAACAATTAATTAATTATTTAATACAAAATGGTATAGATAAAAAATGACTAAGGTGTCCCTCAATAATTTAGAAATTTGAAATACATTATTAATATTAACATAATTTGTTAGTGGTGTACTAAAACTACCACAGTACCACTTTACTCCCCGCTCATAATTAAAGGAGAAATTTTGTATGCAGTAATAATTCATGGGCTGAGTCTAAAACAATCATTTTCCTTAACAAAATCTATAAATAATGGATTGAAACTTGTCACTTTCAACATAATTAAAGAAAAAATTTGTGCAGAGTAATAATTCATGAACTGAGTCTACAATTTAAATATAACTAATAAACTAAAATGGCCATTCTCTCTATTAAAAAAAAATTCAATAATCTTTGTTTTTAGAAATTATTGTCCGCTTAAATGTTGTTTTACTAATAAAGGAAGAGTTTGCATGCATGGCTTAAGTGGCATTGTCTTATTGGTACAGTTTGCGATTTTTATTTTTTATTTTTGTTCAATCGTTTTCTTAAATTTATTAAGCATTTAGTAATTAAAAAATAATTTAATATTTATTAGTTTAGTAGTTAAAAAATGAATTTATTAATAGTTAACAAATTACCTTCCATAAAAAAAAAACAAATTGCCTAAAATTGAAAATCGAGTCAATAGTAATGATAATATTAATAGGGAAATGCCTTTTTTTTTTTTGGAAACAAAGTAGAATAATTTCATTAAGAACTTAACAAAACAACAATATTGTTTTCAAAAAAAAAAAAAAAAAAAAAAAAAAATTTTTTTAAAAAAAAAAAAAAAAAAAAAAAAAAATTTTTTTAAAAAAAAAAAAAAAAAAAAAAAAAAATTTTTTTAAAAAAAAAAAAAAAAAAAAAAAAAAATTTTTTTAAAAAAAAAAAAAAAAAAAAAAAAAAATTTTTTTAAAAAAAAAAAAAAAAAAAAAAAAAAATTTTTTTAAAAAAAAAAAAAAAAAAAAAAAAAAATTTTTTTAAAAAAAAAAAAAAAAAAAAAAAAAAATTTTTTTAAAAAAAAAAAAAAAAAAAAAAAAAAATTTTTTTAAAAAAAAAAAAAAAAAAAAAAAAAAATTTTTTTAAAAAAAAAAAAAAAAAAAAAAAAAAATTTTTTTAAAAAAAAAAAAAAAAAAAAAAAAAAATTTTTTTAAAAAAAAAAAAAAAAAAAAAAAAAAATTTTTTTAAAAAAAAAAAAAAAAAAAAAAAAAAATTTTTTTAAAAAAAAAAAAAAAAAAAAAAAAAAATTTTTTTAAAAAAAAAAAAAAAAAAAAAAAAAAATTTTTTTAAAAAAAAAAAAAAAAAAAAAAAAAAATTTTTTTAAAAAAAAAAAAAAAAAAAAAAAAAAATTTTTTTAAAAAAAAAAAAAAAAAAAAAAAAAAATTTTTTTAAAAAAAAAAAAAAAAAAAAAAAAAAATTTTTTTAAAAAAAAAAAAAAAAAAAAAAAAAAAAAAAAAAAAAACAACAACAACAACAATACAATCAGGAGGGTTTAAATCCCAAGCATCCCGGAGGCCCGGACAGACAAAGAACCAGTTTCCTTGTAAGAACATGAGCCGCATAATTCGCTGACCGCTTGACATGGCGAACAGATAATTAGAGAGGGAAATGCTCTCTACTTCTACAAAAATCACACAATTTATAACCACGCTAAAATTGAGATTAATTACTTACAATGATTTTTTTTTTGTTTTTGTTTTTGTTTTTTTTTTGTTTTGTTTTGTTTTTTTTTTTTTTGGGATCTTAGGTGGGGATACCCTTGCAAGGATTCTTTTTTTTTTTTTGTTTAAGAACTAGGAAAGTTAACTTTGCTGCAGTGGTGACTCGGCGAGCATGTCTTGTGTGAAGAAGGAATGCCATATCAGCTAATGGTGTGTTTGAAAACCCGGAAAATGATTTCTGGAAATCATTTTCCGGGTTTGTGGTGTTTGGAAAGACAAGGAAAACATGGTCAAAGGAAAATAACTAATCAGTCAATGGAAAATGAGCTTCATTTGGAGGAAAATGACTTCCCCCTTTTTTTTTGGGAAGTCATTTTCCAGATCTAGCCTCTCACTTCTCTCGCCACTCCTCTTGCATCTTACTGTCCTTTTCATTTGCTCTCTCCATTTGGTTTCCAGCTGCTCTTCTTCTTCCTATCATCAAGGTACTTTTCTTTTTTTTTTTCCTTATAATTTGTATGAATTTCTCAAATCTGAAAACATTTGCCTATTTCTGAGCAAAAAGGGGACTAATTTCGCAACCAATCCGTCAGACTGATTTGTGAAACCAGTCCCACAGACTGGTTTTTGAAACCAGTCCCGTCGGACTGGCTTGCGAAACCAGTCCCTAGGACTGGTGCACAAACCACGAACTGGTTTCTCAATTTTGAGATTTTTTTTATGTATTGTTTGATTATGTTTTTGAGATGTTGTGATTTTTTGTTGTTATAAATAAATAATTTATAACAACAAAAAAGTGAATTGTATCAACAAGTGATGACAATAGGCGCTGACTTTCACGAGGATGACTTGTGCAATGCATTTGAATTTCTAATGACAAATGAAGTTTAAGCTAGAATTTTCAAGGTGAAGAGTTCAAACTTGAAGAGAAAGTGGATTGAGAGCTTTATTTCATTTTTGAGTTAGATATTGGTTATGTTGGATTTTATGACTTTCTCTTGGATTGTAAGACTTTAATGTTGGATTGCTAGTTTGTTATTTTGATATCTAATTTTGGATTGTAAAATTTGGATGGGATGATCAACTAGTTATTTAGGGACTGTTATTTTGATATCTTATTTTGGATTGTAAGACGTTGGATGCAATGATCAACTCTATTTTGGTTTGTTATTTTCAATTGTAATACTTTGGTTAGTTATTTTGATATTTTATTAGTCATTTGTTAATTATACTGAAAATTGTTATTATAAATGTTGTTATATTTAAACAAATATACTAAAATACGTAATTATAGAATTATGTTCATTTTCCTGCTTATTTTCTGGAAAATGAACCAAACACACAAAGACAGTTTTCTGCTCTGCATCCAAACACAAGAAAGGAAAATGATTTCAGAAATCATTTTCCTGCTTTCCAAACACACCCTAGGTATGTAATAGATTTCTCTACAAATTTTATTCTATTTTTGTACTTTTTAATTATAATTAGTTGGAAGGCTTTAAAAAAGCTGTGCTTTTAACATCCAGAACCAATTAATCACATTGTTGATTTATCCATGACACATATTCAGATAATGAATACGATTTTTTTAAACATAAAAAATTGATTAAATATGTAGGGAATTTTATTATGATTAAAAGAAAAAGTGAAAGTTACACAAAATAAATTTTTGAAAAAATATTAGCAAATTGACATTTTGAGCGGTCATTTTGTGGTACAAATATATGTGGGTCTATTTCTGATTGCATCAAGTCAAAATGGATTTGCGTTCTTCAAAATAAGGCAAAAAAATTGATATATTATACAATCAAAATAGCTATTCTCAAAATCTACCTATAAAGTTAGGAAGAAAAAAAAAAGAAATTGACAGGCTTTAAGTTACATTTGCTCCAAGTTCAGAAGTAAAGGACTCTGCACTAATAAATGATCACTGTTGAATTTTGTTGTCCGTTAGCTCCTAACCGGTGTATTGTATAGTACTCATATAAAATAAAGTAGGAACATTAAAAGAGAGTAAGAGAGTATAGAGAATAATATGCAGAAGAACAACACTACATTAGCCTTTCATTCCACAATACATAGTACAAATATTATAAATTAATGTCATAATCATGGTGGCTGTTACAAATCAACATAGCTGTTACAATTCCTATGATTATGTCCATTTAATATAATTTTATAACACTCCCCCTTGGACATTATTCAACCATATTCATGTCTCGTTAAAAACTCACTAGAAAAATCCTGTGGAAAAAATCTAGGTGAGAAAAGAGTACATGATATATGGGTAATGCATGTGTTGCTTCGATTGCCTCATTAAAAACCTTACACTGAGAAAACCCTATGGGAAAAAAGCTCAGTTAAGGGAAAAAGAGTACAACCGTAACCTTCTGGTTCAATCTAAGAGTCGTTGGTCTTCTGGACCGATAATTTATGTGCACCGAGATGCTGTTGCTCCCCCTGAAGACAACAACCTTCCTAACCTACACATACCAATTTTATGTACATACTTTTCAAAAGTAAGGTAAGGACGTACTTAGTGAATAAATCTGCTAGATTTTCACTAGATTGAATCTTTTGGACTTGTATTTCACCACTCTTCCAGAGCTCATGTCGATAAAAGAATTTTGGTGCGATATGTTTAGTGAGATTACCTTTAACATATACATTACTCATTTGTGCAACACATGCTGCATTGTTCTCATACAGGATAGTGGGGGTCTTTCTAATGCTCATTATTCCACACGTGTCTTGAATATTATGTATTAGTGACCTCAACCATACACATTCTTTTGAGGTCTCGTATAAAGCAATGATTTCAGAGTGGTTTGATGAGGTAGCTACCAGTGTTTGTTTAATTGATTTCCATGAGATAGCAGTACCTCCACAAAGGAATACATATCCGGTCTGGGATCTAGCATTACGTGGACCAGACATATACCCAATATCCGAATATTCCACTAATGTGGTGTCTTGGTCTCTTTTAATTAGAAGCCCAAGATCCTTTGTGTCTTGTAAATATTTGAGGATATGTTTTATGCCATTCAAATGCCTTCTGGTTGGAGCCACACTAAATCGAGCTAGCATATTTACTAAGAATACAATATCCGGTCTAGTGTAGTTGGCAAGATATAAAAGTGCTCTTATGACACTTAAGTAAGGGACTTTTGGTCCTAGAATATCCTCATTGTCCTCTTTAGGTCAGTATGGGTCCTTATCAACTTCAAGTGATCGGACTACCATTGGAGTACTAAGTGGATGAGATTTATCAATGTAGAATCTTTCAAATAACTTGCTTGTGTATTTGGATTGATGTATGAGTATTCATTCAGGGAGGTACTCAATTTGCAGGTTGAGACAGAACTTGGTTTTCCCTAAGTCTTTCATTTTGAATTCCTCCTTTAAGCATAAGCATGCCATTTTGGCATCCTTGCATGTTCCTATAATATTTATATCATCTACATAGATGGATATAATACAAAATCTATCAAGAGATTTCTTAGTGAAGATACAAGGACTGATATCTTTATTCTCATATCCTTGTTTTAAGGACCTATCTATATATATAGCGGATCAGGTGAAAAGCTTTCCTTAGGTGAAAAATAAGGTTTAATCTTATCCATTGATCTAGTCCAGATCAAGGGTCCAGAATGAAACAATTAAAAAAACGGTGACATTATGGTAATTTTGTGTAAGTAAGTTAATTTTTTTGTCTTCCAAAGCATTTTTTACTTCTTGCAGAGCACAATGTTACGTTGCATCCTTCAAAGCACAATGTTTTGCCTTTCAAAGCACACTAATGGGGCGGGGCAGGGGTTCCTCGCCCCTGTACCCGCACTCCCACCACAATCCCGGCGCGCGGGTAATGAAATTCCTACCCCATTCCTACCCCCGCGGGGATTTTGCTGGTGCCGGTAATACCCAACTCACATCTTGCATGAATTCTTTTTTTAGTTTGAACATTATACATATACATATCAATATAGTTCGAACATTAAACCTTTTTTTAAGTATTATTGAGTCAATATTGCCTTCATTGAGGTTCAAACCAATGAGTTCTCATTTGAGAAAGTCACTTCATGCCGCTTGACAACAAGGTCTTTGGCTCGAACATAAAACCTTATTTCATGTAATAACTTTTGAAAAAAGATTGATTCAATTTGTAATTTGATCCCTTGATTATAATAATATTATATTTTTTATTATAAATTATTAATTTGATTACTTTTTATCTTTCAATTTATTCAAATCACATGATTACAAATTATTGTTCATCACGTAGTTCATACACAAACATACAAATAAAAATTCATAAAAATTTAAAAACTATACTAAGACAATGAGATGCTAATGCATTTGAATCACTTGTATATAAATAAGTGAATACTAATAATACAAATATTTATAATAAACTAATATATGCACTTTTTCCCTCTGAGGGGGAAAAACTGCCACTTTAATAAAATAGAGGGGAAAAGTGCTATATGCACATAACATAGGGGGGAAAAGTACCATTTTCTCTATATAATGGTGTGGTGCATTGGTGTATTTCTTTGTTGTGTGTTTCCTAACACTATGGTGTGACCGCACGTTAAGACACGGCCGCATTGGAACTTGGCCTTATATACATATATAAGTTTATTGTGTGTGTATATATATGTACACCCACACATATATATAGGGATAAGATGTGAAACTTCTCCCAGGTGAATCATGCGGATTAATCATAGTCATTGATCTTGCCAAAATCAACAGCTCAAAATGAAGGTAAATTAAAAAAAATAAACACGGTGGCATTATAGTAATTTTGCGTATTGTTGAAAGTTTAAGGTGCGTAAGTTTATTGTGTTAGATGCCTATGTTTAAATCTTAAGGTGCTTAAGTTTAAAGTGTAAGAAGGTGCGCAAGTCTGTAACTTAAGGTGTGTATATTTAAAGCTTAATGTGCATCAGTTTGAACCTTAAGGTGCATCAGTTAACTCTTAAGGTGCATGAGTTTGACACTTAAGGTGAGTCCATTTGATACTTAAGGTGCGTCAGTTCTACACTTAAGGTGCATACGTTTTAAACTTAAATTGCATCATTTTAACACTTTAGGTGCGTCAATTCAACACTTAAGATGCGTCAACACGACACTTAAAATGCGTCAGTTTGAAACTTAAGGTGCATAATTTGAACCTTAAGGTCCATTAGTTCAACAATGGTAGGAGGAGAATGCAATTCCTAGGAATCACATTTTTTTTAAAAAAAAATTCCTTGATTTGAGCCGTTGATCTAGATCATGGTTGAAAAAATCGATAGACGCTCCTCGGGTGTTCGGGGAGCGCCTAGCGCCTAGGCGCTCGTGTATTTTTTATTTTTTTAAAAATATGTTTAATTTCTTTTTAATTTTTTAAGACTTGATGATTATAAAACATTTAATACTTTAATAGGTAATACTAAAATATTAAATATTAACCTTAAAAACATTTAGAGTTTGAATAATTTAGGGTTATTTCGCTCAAAACGATGTCATTTTGAGTGAAATAACTCTTTTTAAAAAGAAGGGAATAATTATTGATCGGCCGACTAGGTGACCTAATCGGTGCCTAGGCGGCCTAGTCGGCGCCTAGGAGGCGCTTAGGCGGCCTAGTCGGGCAATCGCCTAGACCACCGATTATGATAATACGCTAGGCGGTCAGCCAGTGCCTAGCGTCTAAGCGTCGATTAATCGGTGCCTAGGCAATATTTTTGTAACACTGGTCTAGATTAGATCAACAACTCATATCTCACCCCCATCTTTCATTTGGGAGACTCTTCGCAGGTGAATCATCACATATATAAAAAAAAATCCCCATGTACCCGCCCCATACCCATGCAGATATAAAAAAAACCCCCCCCCCCCCATCTCCACACCCATTACCCAAATCATGCATGCGAGTATTTTAATACCCGCTAGGACGGAGATGAAGGAACCCATCAAATGTGGGTAGAATTGCCATCCCTACTGAGAGAGACACTCATGTCCCCATTCTCTTTCTCGATGAGAAAGGATATAGTTTCCCTTCCCCATTTGTCGTTTTCATTGGTGCAGTGTTTTGGAATCTCGGGGAGAAATTATCATCTCTATCCATTTAACCTTTATTCCTTTAAAAAATTATTATAATAAAATAATAATAATTTATTTTATTTTTAATCTCATGAGTATAAAAGTATTCTTATTTATATTGTTTGTATTCATAATTTATACTTTTAATATTTAATTTATTCAAAAAATTTTAATTCAAAAACATAAAATTTGGTAGAATTAATCAATGAATGAAAACATTTTAAATTAAAAAATTGAGCATAAAATGAAAGTATAAATGATGGATCAAAACTCAAAACTAAAAAGTAAAAACTATCCTTCATCAAGAGTTTTTTTTAGTTTTTTTTTAGTTTTTTTTTTTTTTTGAGAATCCTTCATCAAGAGTTAATAAACACAAAGAAGTGAAAATTAAAGGAGAAGCGAAAATAGTAAAAGAAAAGCTGACAGATAACCAAAAGGAAAATGCTATAACCAAAATTAACAACATTAATTAAACAACCTTTCTCTCTCTTTCTTCTTCTTCTTCTTCTTCTTCTTTCTTCCTTTCTTCTTCTATCAATATCAGATTCTCTCTCCTGTTCTTCTCTCTCTAACGCTTACATCTCGGCTACAAACAATCAAGCCCAGCCGCTGGTGATCGCTGTGTTGTCGATCTCCTCAAGATTCTAATTTCATAGGTACGCTTCTCATTTCTTCAATTTTTCTTCTTTTTGTAAAGAAATATGAGCTTTTCCTTCTTCTTCTTCTTCTTCTTTTTTTTTTTGGTGATTCCGATATTTATAATATTTCTTCTGATTTTACATGGATCATCTTCAAATATGGATCTGTAAGGATCGCTGCGTAAATGTATTTCTAAGCCTGTTTTAACGGATTTTTTTTTTCAAGAACCAGATTTTACTCTTTTATGGTCTTTTTCCTAATTTGGAACCTTGAATTCGATACGGTAGATTAATGGTTATATCTCTTTTGACTACTGTAATTATGTTCGTATAATTATTTCTCCATTCATGAATAAGAATTTATAAACAATTGTAGAAGTTCTGCTAAATATTTTCTAATTTTTATGTTTCCTCTGCGTGAAAGACATTTTAACAGTGCTTATATAAGACTAAGTGTAAAAATCTTATTGCCTGCTCTTTCGCTTCATTGTAGTAAGCAATGGAGGGGTGGGAATGAGAGTTGTATCATTATTCTCTATGTTTTAGATTTTGGGTTATTTGTTTGATTTTGAGTAAGCTATGATGGACAACCATTTCCGTGAAAAGATGCATCTTTGGCACATAAGTTGTACTGAGTGATTAGGATTTTGTTTGAACTTTGAGGCAAAAGCTGTATTTGTTACTGTGGAATACTCTTATGGTTTAAGCTGCGGCTCTGAAAAATTTAGACACATCACCAATTTCTGGGGAGTTCTTCTACTCTTTTATATATATGTTTTTTGGAAAGTGCATAGTGTTTTCTGGTTTTCTTTCTTTTTAACTAAGAGAGATACTTATTAAGATATGGAGGAGATGCTTGGAACAGTGTGCAAGGCTTCTAACAGGGTCAGAGTTTTGTGACCTCAGTCTCTTATTCTATTGGGACTTATTGCCCTTTTAGTCTCCCATTTTTGGTATTGAGCTTGTTTAGAAGATATCTACTGATGTGGCCTCAGTCTCTTATTCTATTGGGACTTATTGCTCTTTTAACCTCCCATTTTTTTTACTTCTGTTAACCAAAACCATTCCCCCACCCTTCCTTCCTATCCACAAAAAATAAACTATTAAACTGATAGGATTGTGGTGATTTCAAATCATTTGGAAGCCTACTTTCCATAAACCTTTAAAATGTGAGACTGGAGAGCAAGGCTAGGAGCTTTTTACTTTAACCTGTTCATATACAAGTTCTATTGTATTCAAGACCAGGGAAAACAAAAGTGCATCTTGGGATTTTTCTCTGCATCTTTGTACCCAAATGATTGGCCTACATATAGAAAACTTGTAATGGAGTTATAATAGCAGCACCACCTTTGTCCATCTAACTCACCTTTTCATCTTGTCTTTTCCATTATCTTTAGGCCTAAAATTTGCATCATATGATAATACTGGAATATACTTTGCATCCATGAGTCTTGAGGGTTTTAAATTTATTTATTATTATTATTATTTATTTTGCCTTTAATATGTTTGCAACTGCTTGGTGATGGTATAGTTACTGCCTTAGTATGGCATATGAGAGGATGCTAGCAAAATGTCTTCACCATTGGCTTGTGTGAAGTTTCTGCATTTCAAGGCACTGAACTGTATAGATTAATTGAGCTCAAAGAAACTCCCACTTTGTTCTGGACATCTTGTCTTATTGACAAATCATCGAATCTAGAAATCTATAGGCCCTTTATATGTGTGTGTGTGTATTAAATTTTTTGAGTGGAGTGTGACTGATGAACCAATCTTACAACAACCAAATTGTTCTCCCATTTCCTACTTAGAATTTTGTATCTTTTCAGAACTTTTCCAATCCTTTTCTGTTTAGACAACTCCACTGTATGTGAGGAAACCACTGGTTTTGGTTGTTCATCGCCACTTTCCACATCATACTTAGCATTGTGCTCCTCTCAGATAAACGAACCTCCACAGCCACTACCATGTAGCCTAGTTTTATGTCTATTCAAGTTCTTTAGTCTTGACCCTTGCTCCTTCACTGTCTTTTTACTCTTTCGTTTATGAAATATAAATAAATGTGAGTTAATTTGTCCTTTCCTTGTTTTGCGGTGCATTCCAATTTTCCTAGATGGGCCTTTTTTCAGATATTTATATATTATTGGTAATGTTGATTGATGCCTTTGTTACTCTGAGATAAGGTGCATTGGCCTCTTTCTTGTAGAGACAAGTATAAATGTATTTTTTTTTTCTGGTTTCTGGTTTCTGTTTTCGTTTTGTTTTTTGTTTTTGTTTTTGTTTTTGTTTTTGTTTTGTTTTGTTTTTTTTTTTTGTTTTTTTTTGGGCATAAAATGTTTAAGTAAGCACAGATGCCATTAATTGTCACTAAGTTAGGGGGGTTGCCACCCATAATAGGTTGCACAGGTCATTTATTGCAGATATATGTAATACTAATAGATCAATGAACGGGATGCATTTAAATAACGTTTTAGAATCTAAGTAGATTTTGGTGTTGATGTTTGCAGATGAATGACTTGTTGAGGTGATATAGTAAGAAAGTTCCTAATAAATGGCATCAGTGGGTTTACCACCTGCTTCTGGTATGAGAGAATCCAGTGATCACACTGTTGGTGTTGATAGTTTGCCTGAGGAGATGAATGACATGAAAATCAGGGATGATAAGGTCTGCTTATGCCATCTTTTTTTTTTTGTTCTTGTGATTATTATTCTCCATATATTATCCCTTGTTGCTTTAATAAATTTGTTTTGTTTATAGGATATGGAAGCAGCAGTTGTTGATGGTAATGGGACTGAGGCAGGTCACATAATAGTGACAACTATTGGTGGTCAAAATGGTCAACCAAAACAGGTAAGTTAGTTAGTCTCTTTTGGTATTTGATTGCTTGTTAAAAAGCTCATGATTTTGTTAAATAAAGCAGTAATCCTATTATATGAGGCTAAAGTAAAAAACTATAAGTATGGTTTTTGGTTGTGATGGATTTAGTAACTTAAAATATTCACATGTGATGTATACAATGCTCCTAGCCTTCTCTCCTTTGGAAGATATAAAAAAAATGTAGAATAAAATAGAAGTAAAATATCTCTATGTGATTGTGCTCATTCAAGTATAATCATTAGTTCTATTATATCTTTATGTCAAGATTATTACTTGTATCTTGTGATGCTCTAACTGCTTTATATCTATGTACTTGTCTGATGGCGTAATGAAGGTTGCCAGACATGGGGGCTTCTTTTATTGTATGACAGTTCTAGTTTTGAGAAATGGCCTCTTCCTTTATTGGCATGATACTTCATATTTTCCTCTGGGTCCTATACTTGCAGACTATAAGTTACATGGCTGAACGGATTGTTGGGCATGGATCATTTGGTGTAGTATTTCAGGTATGATTATGTTATCTTTATGTTAACCACTGCATGCCTGTGGACTGTCTTTCTTGATACCCTTTCCCTGCTTCCCCTTTAAGAGCAATCTTCTATGTATTCATATGCTGCTCTCTTGTACTAATCAGGCTAAATGCTTAGAAACTGGTGAAACTGTTGCTATAAAGAAAGTTCTTCAAGACAAAAGATACAAGAACCGGGAATTACAGACCATGCGTCTTCTTGACCACCCAAATGTAGTGTCATTGAAGCACTGCTTCTTTTCTACAACTGATAAGGATGAACTGTATCTTAATCTGGTTCTTGAATATGTACCTGAAACTGTACACCGTGTTCTCAAGCACTACAATAAGTTGAGCCAAAGGATGCCATTGATATTGGTAAAGCTTTACACATATCAGGTATTGTGGTTGTACTTGCTACATCTACTTTATATGTTCTCTTTATCTATGCCATTGTCTGTCTTTATCTCTAGCCCTGACTTTTTGCATAGTGAAGTGTTTGTAACTTCATAGCAAATGTTTAAATTGTTAAGCATTTAGGGATGGTTAGAAAGGCTTGGTGATGGAAGTTGACAGATAGGAGATTGTGATGTTCATGATTAGGGATTCAACTGTATGTAGGTAGTAGAACACAACTTGGGGCTAGTGGGACATGGGATGCTTGAAAGTTGAAACTTTGTTTTCTTTTATTTCTGTTTTTGTTTAAATGTTAAGTCATGAAAGATGAAGGGTGGATGAATCACTGTATTTTTTTTACTGAGTCAAATGCCAGTCCAGTTATAAGACCCCTTTTTAGTCATACTTAGTTTTTGAATAAAAATGTAGTTACTCAATCACTCAATACCTTGGTGTTTAAGCACTTGGTATAATACTGAATTGCTTGAGGTTCTTGAGAGTTGAGATCATTGTATCATAATCGTATAACATGCTGTTAATATATGACAGATTTTCAGGGCATTGTCTTATATCCATCGCAGTATTGGAGTGTGCCACAGGGATATCAAACCTCAAAATCTTTTGGTATATTCACATGGCTTTATCTTCTTCTTTTTGCTTTTTTAATTGTGCAATCTTTACTTTTCTTGTAGTTCGGTTGTATGGAATGTATGCATTCTAATTTCTGAGCTTTGTTATAATTTATGGATAAGAAACTATGAAAAATTTTAGCACTCTTTACTGACAGTTTGTGAAAGCACAAAGGTTTAATTGTATTATTGTATATAAAAGATTTACAGAAGTTCCTCTATTTATATCTACAGTTATACACGAGTTATGATTTGGGCTAAGCCTTATTGCTATAACTCGTGTTACTTTCCTATATTCAACTTATTTCAACACAGTTCAGGATATTCTTCTCAGTATGTAAACATTGTCTCATCTTGTGATATGAGCATTGTATTGAATTGTTTCTTTCCTTATGCCATCTTTCCCGTTCTCTCTGCAAATCAGTTTTACTTTGCAAGTTTGCAGCCAATTTATTAATTACCTTTTGCAGGTGAATCCACATACTCATCAAGTTAAGTTATGTGATTTTGGAAGTGCGAAAGTTCTGGTATGCACCCTGTACTTACAAAAGCCGTAAAAAATAAGAAGAGGATAAAAAACTGAGCCTAATTTGCATCTCATTTTGATGTATGAACAACTCCTTTTCTTTCTTTTCTGAACTTAGGTTAAAGGGGAGCCCAATATTTCTTACATCTGCTCTAGGTATTATAGAGCTCCAGAGCTTATTTTTGGAGCAACAGAGTACACTACCGCCATTGATATCTGGTCTGCTGGTTGTGTCCTTGCTGAACTGCTTCTAGGACAGGTGGAGTTAATTTCTATCAGTACATTATAACTGCTTGTATTAGTTAAGACTTGTATCTGATAGTCCTTTTTTGTATGAAGACACTATTTCCTGGTGAAAGTGGAGTTGACCAGCTTGTAGAGATCATTAAGGTATTTATCCACTTTCCTTCATGTGGACGATCTCTCACTTTCTTTTACTAACCAGCTTGTGTGCTAATGACATGGTCACTGTTGCCTTTTCTTCTTTTTTTTTTCTTTTTTTTTTCATTTATTTAAAGTTATATATTTCTGTTTCCTCTAATAGGGATTCCTACTTAGGAAGGATAACATTTTTCTTATTCTCCCAGCTATCAAGCTGTGGTGGATAGAACCCTTTCAGTTATGAAAATTTAACAAGCTTTGCAGAAGGGGAGGATGGTGTAAGATTTTACATCTAGATTGCATTGAATATAACAAATGCTAGTAAATTTGAGCACACATACTCCTATCCTATTCGTATTTCTTTCCAGTCAAGTCAATCTACCATTCTACCTACCAAAAAAAAAAAAATTAAGTAAAAATCTTTTTTTTTTTTACCTATTAAGAGGTCCCACATTGATAAAATAAGAGAAAACATATGGGTTTATAATGCTATGGGTTAGACTAGCTAATTGATTGGATTCAGTCTTTTATTGTGGTTTGGCTCATGTGCTGGTCCACTTTGTATTTGCCCAGTTGTTTTAATTAATGCTAAAGGTTCATTTGGACTAGTACTTCTTCACTACTAAGATAAGATAATGCTGGTGACAAGTGAAAATCCATGTTCCTTTCATTCAAGCCATCCTCTCCCATTAAATGCAGCCTTCATCTTCTTTGCGTTTTAGGAACATTGGAGGATTTGGATTTATAATTTGTTAGAAAACTTAAAACTTCGGATGTAGGGTAGTAGGAATTGCTTTCCAAGTATTTCTAGAATTACTGCAAATTCATCCTCCAAAATTTTGGAGTCTTTCTATTGTGAGATTCTATAGCTTGTGGAACACCGAGTTGAAGTCCATGAATATTTTAGCTGATAATTTTTAGTATTCAATACATATTTATGTACATAGGGTAGTAATTACTGATTAAAATACAAGATTAAGACATATCAAACTTGATCCATTCAGATGCAGTTTGATTAGAATATCATAGTTTTGAGTTCATGTTTTTGCTTCCACCTCCACCCCAAATAAATTGCAAAAAAGATAGAGGGGGTGGGGCGAGGTGGGTGTGTGGGCGGGATTACATCTCCTTTGATGGCTTTGGATTTGAATTCTGCTTCCAAATGCATATCCACTTATTTTGCAGGTCTTGGGTACTCCTACCAGGGAAGAAATTAAATGCATGAATCCAAACTATACAGAGTTCAAATTCCCACAAATTAAAGCTCATCCATGGCACAAGGTACATGCAATCCAAACTATTCATCCTCCTCCTGTTTCAGTCATACTTTAAGAAGTTATAGCACGTGATTGCATACCCCATGTTTGGTTTTCAGATATTTCATAAGCGTATGCCACCAGAAGCAGTTGACCTGGTTTCTAGGCTTCTGCAGTACTCTCCAAATTTACGCTGCTCTGCTGTAAGTACACTAATATTTCTTGGGATACTTCCATACTAGTTCACATTAATAACTGTATTATTTTGATTTTTGAATACAGTTGGATGCCTTGACCCACCCTTTCTTCGATGAGCTACGTGACCCCAGCATTCGCCTCCCAAATGGACGCTTTGTTCCACCGCTGTTCAACTTTAAGCCACATGGTATGGCATTACCTGACCCAAGGTTTTTTAATATGCTTTCTTTCGTATGTGAAATCCAGTTTATTGAACTATATCCATGCTCGATTGTTATTCTCAGAGTTGAAGGGTGTGCCAACCGAAACCATAATGAAATTGGTTCCTGAGCACGCTAGAAAACAATGCCCCTTTCTGGGATTGTGATTCCTGAAGAGCACGACAGATAAATGATGAATCAAGCGTTCCTTTCGAAGCTCTTTTTCTCCTGTCTGTAACCATTATTTTCCTATCTATCTTTGTATTGCCTTGTCTTAAAAGCGCAGATGTAAGGAAATGCGTTCAACAATCGCCTCGGCTTCAACTTGTGGTGTACCATGTATCCTGTCTTTGTATGACCTGTAGTTGTAACATCATGTGGTTTAAGGAATTTGAATGTACTGTTGAGATTGAATGTCAAATGGTTGGAATTCTGAAACAAGATTTCTCATTTAGGTAAATTTGATGATAGGGACACTTGGGTTCAAACTCAAATTTACTACCCTGAAAGGATGTAATTTATGCTAGTAGGAAAAATAGCATATTTTTTTCTCTAGTTATACTCAGTGGTACAGACTTAATTTATTTCTATTATAGCACGCACCTTTAAGTCCATAGGGGATTTGAAAATTTGAAGTCAGTTTTAGGCAGTGAGAGTGCACGGCCACTAATTGGGCAAATTATTGCATGGACCATGGTCCACATATCTGTGTGGACCAAAAATAAAAAGTACATTATTTTTGTACTGAAGGTATATGTGTGGACCAAAAATAAAAAGTACATTATTTTTGTACTGAAGGTACATTATTTTTGTACTGTAGGTACATTATTTGATAGTATATATCGAATAATGTACCTTTAGTACAAAAATAATGTACCTACGGTACAAAAATAATGTACCTTCAGTACAAAAATAATGTACTTTTTATTTTTGGTCCACACAGCTGGTCCATGTAATAATGATTGCACTAATTGGTTATATGTATGATCATTTTTAACATTTAAATTATGCACAAAGTGACGAATTTAGTCTCTGATGGACGGATGGATCAAATCTACCACTTTATTAAGTACTACGTAACGTATTGGTGGGAAAAACAGTTTCTGAGATATTAAAATTACTACTTTGCACATAATTTAGTAATTAAAAATGGCCACGCATCTAAAGTAAGTTTAGTTTGTACTACGAGTATATGATTGAATGACAAAAAATGTAATTTTTTTTTTCAAAAAAAAATGTAATTTTTTTTGAAAGTTTTCCTATAATTGAATACACCCTAAAATCTACTCTGCTCAACAGTAAGATCCAATCATCATTAATTACAAATGACTTCCATTCATTTAAAACTGTTCATCCAAACCAACCTTAATACAAACACCCAAGAACAAAAGGAGAAATGCACTTCCACACTGGATATAACTTAGAAGACAACCACTGCAGAGATACTAGGATACTGAGGCAAGTACCTCTAACAAAGAGGCAGCAAACTGCATTTGGGTCTCCTCATCTATTGTTGAGAAGAGGGGGACATGTACAAATAGTGATTTTATTCCATACTGCTCCGCAAAGCGCAACGAATGATAGTAAACATAGTTGCAAACAAACCGGCCTGCATCATTGGAGGTCGTCACTTCATAGCCCATCATTGCCAATGCTTTGGTGATCTCCTCGACAGGAAAAGAAGTCTAGATAGATAGTGTAAAAGAAATTCAAAGATGAGAAATGAGTTTAAGGAGGACCAATGAGGTTCCTAGTAAGAAAATTTACATTCGGTGAATCATTAGTGCTAATAGAAGTGAGAAAAGAAATTAGAAGTTCACATATGCTTCTCATGCTAGAAAAATAGAAAAGTTACTTTGTACTCCCTTCGCCCTATTTTATGTGTCTGGTTCGGTTAACAAGGCTTGAAGTTATATTAAATTTAATTTTTCATAATATTAAGTTCAGTATTAGTATACAAAATTTATATATTTAGAAACTACATTAAAAGTACTATTAAACACAAAAAATCAAACTTAAAAATAAGCAAAAAATACTAAAGAAAATAAACAAAGAAGAAAGAGTTGGTTTGACCAATGAATAGTAAGCATGACAGATAAAATGGGGTAGAGAGAGTATGAACTAAAATAGGACTACGAAAAAATAGGCATTCACCTCTCTTATTCGTGAAATTGCACCATCCATGGGAACTATGGGAATTTTCTGCAAATAAAAAGATACGTTTAGATTAAATCTTAAGACATGAAGAAGTAGGATCTAGGCCTGGAATTTCAAAGGTTTTATACTGACCTGTGGCTTCCATCCCATCTCATCTGCACATCGGAAGGTAGCTTCATTGACAGCTTGGCGCTCTATGGCAAACTTTGAGGCGCCACTATTAACTCCAAAATGCAACTGAAAATAGATCAATATAGGTTAATAACCTCGATAAATGAGAAAAATTATGGGTTGATTATAGAAATCTACCTAAGATCACATAGGACTACATTTCTTTCTATGGGATAGATTCTTAAATCAGCTACGGTTGTTGAGAAGTAGACTAAGAGTTGGATGATTATTATCCATTAACCCTATTGACGTTTTCACACCTATAAACCAACCTACTTATCTACCGGCCAACTAACAGTTTTTGTCTTTAAGAAAAAAAGAGAAATCAATAGAAAGGAAAAGATAGGAAAAGAGGACAAAGAAAGCAACAGATTTACCCAAATAACTCTCCTGGAATGTGACGGCTCAGATTCATCGTTTCTCAGAGCAGACTGTAATGTCTGATATAGAGGAACCAGTGCTCCCTGGCCCGCAGTCTCAAGAACACTGCAACTCCCGAGGATAAGCCCTTTGGGAGTACCCTTTTTCTTCATATAATCTTGAAGATTACTTACAATTATTTCGGTTGGATTTTCCGCTACTCCATGAAATTTCTTAAAACCAGTAATATGGATAGCTACAGGAGATGGCCCTTCAGACCCCATCTATTACCAGTCACAGGTAATTCACCAAAGTCAAAGAATCAAATGCAAGTACTGTCTGAATACATAACACAGAAAATCCATCAAAATTCTAAGCAAGAATGAAAATCACCAACTCTTCTTACATCTATCATGAATTCGTTACAAAAACATTTCCCTCTATGCCAACCATTACTAAAATTTTCATTAGTTCTGATATACATACTAGAGAATAGAAGAACTTGTGTGCAGAATCAATTGCATGAATATGATAGGCCCAATAAGACAAATAAAAGATTTGAGCATAGCAAAAACACAACCTATAGTGCAATATGGTAGATTTAGGATAGCATAAAACGCTTTCTTAGAACAAGAATAAGATCAATCAAGAACTCAGATAAGCAATTAAAGTTAAAACCCCAGGATTTTCCTCCTATTAGAACAGCTGAAACCCCTATAATTATGAGTGCTTCACAAACCAAAAACTCCCAACAAACGGCATCAGAGAATAAAAAACCAAAACTAAAATCCGAACAGAATAAAAACAACTGATAGTTCACGCGAAGTAAGGACCCAGAAATATACCTTAAAGATACGATCTTTTTTACAACTGAACACAACTCGAAGGCATCAGAATCAAGAAATAAGAAGAAAGATTAGAGTTTTAATAGTATACTAGTTTTGCTTACCTCAAGGGTTCAAGAAAGCGACAATGAAGGAATGACTCAGCCACCAATGTTATCTACAAAAATTGATAAAAGTCTGTGGACTAAGACGCTGATTTGAGTGTCCTTGTATAGATGAGATAGAAGAAAAAAAAAATTCGGATAAGTAGACAACAAAGACACGCAGTGCTATGCCGTTTTCTAACTTCTAAGATATTATAGAGCATTCTTTGTATAAATGGAAATTCGTTTTCTAAGGGCCAAGACCTTGTAGTCCAGTGACATCAAACCCTTCCCGAGCCTCAATGGAAGCAATGCTTACTCTTGTGCTTCAATAGGTTAAGAAAGTAGTTATGAACAGATACTACATTGTAATAGAGTTAGTAGTATTCAAAAAAAAAAAAAAAGGGGCAAGGGGAAAAGGCTTTGTTGGACTCAACTACCTTAGCGAGATCTTGATATCTTTGTACATTATTGATTTATTGTACATGATATTATAAATATTAATAAAATTTCTTTTTTTTCATATATTCATGTCTCTCCATTATTGTCTTTTTCGTTTTATTTTATTATATCTACATATATTGATTGCACCCATGAATCGAAACGATACAATAATTTATTCTAGAAAATGTCTCATTTGACATTATGTTATTAGTATGAACGTTCAACATTCTTGGTGAACAGTATTATTGTTTATAGTATGAATGTTCAACATATATATATTCTTGGTGAACGGTATTATCTTTTATAGTCATATTTTTAATCCATAAATTAGACAAAGATTCTATATATACACTTTTCTGTAACATTATCACTATTCGAAGATACAAATTGAAAAAAAAATATATATTCATATGCATGTATGCTATATTCTCACATGTAAAAAAAAACTAGCATAATGATAATTAAGCACCCAATAATAAATTGAGAAAAAAATCTCCTCATATGCATGTAGAAAAAATCCATTCATTCACAATTTGAGGATAATCATATTCGTGTTTGTTTTTTAGATCTATAGATACACTTTTCTGTAACATTATCACTATTCGAAGATACAAATTGAAAAAAAAAAATCTATTCATATGCATGTATGCTATATTCCCGCATGTAAAAAAATCTAGCATAATGATAATTAAGCACCCAATAATAAATTGAGGAAAAATTCTCCTCATATGCATGTAGAAAAAATCTATTCATTCACAATTTGAGGATAATCATATTCGTGTTTGTTTTTTAGATCCATGTACAATTATTATTATTATTAGTATTTTCACTCACGCAATGGATTTATTATAATATATTAAGAACATTTAGATCGATATATAATTATATAAATTATATCATTAAATATTATATAGTACAATTGAAGATATGTTTTGGATTGATTATGTTTTCTGATGTTATCGTTGTTTGAATTATAGCAAGTAATTATGTTATCCTTGTTTGTATTCTAGCAAATAATTGCTTAAGTAATAGCTAATGTGTAGTACGCATGCGCTGCTGGAATTTTAGAGATTTTATATATCATTGTTTATGATTTTTTAAAATTGGGTAAATGTTCATTCTCTAGTAACTCAGTTATAGGAATCAATTGTTATTCTAACTCATATATATGAAGATATATTTTTGTGTAGATATATAGCAATTTTTCCATCTTGAAAAAAAAAACATAATATCAACGGTTGTATTTACACATTATTAAAAACCTCTTTGTAGACAACATCGGTAGTAGCAACACAATCTTGTTCATCCTCGTCTAGAACTAATTAACACTTTCAGGATATCATCAGGATGGGTGACTCGGGAGAAAGCCATGTACAATTGATCGTGATTAAAAACTGGTTTTTTCAGCAATAACCCAGCGTGAGTTAATGTTCGGCCCTGACTTTTGTTGATAGTCATGGCATATGCAAGCATTAATGGGAATTATTTATGCTGGAACTTGAAGGGCAATCTCGTATTAGAAAGAGTGAGAGGCATTCGAAGGATAAGAACTTTGGTTCCTTCATGTGTCCCATTAACTATTCTTGCTTCAACAATGTGATCTGCCAATCTTATGATGATGAGTCGCGTACCGTTATAAAGACCAAGAGAATGGTGTATCTTCCACAATAACATAACAGATGCACCGACCTTTAATTGATGTCAATGAATGATTAAGAAAATCATACAATCTCAAACTATTTAAGAATTTGTATTACGAATAGGAAGTTAAAGTTGAGGATATTGTTTTTATTAATAGTATAGATTGCATTGCAGGGAAATATATGTACTGTATTATTACGGTTAGTAATTTTAATCTAGAAATTGTATTACGAATAGGAACGTAAGGAAGAATATATTTTATTTGGAATTGTATTACCATATTTTAATGTACAATTGTATCACGAATAGGAATTATATTATCATATTTTATAATATTATGCAAACATTAATAGTATAGGAGTGTTTTGGGCGGGTAGTTAAAGTTGAGGATACTGTTTTTATTAATAGTACTAGTTATCACACGCGCGTTGCGCGATTAAACCAATGTCCAATGCATATTTTTAAATTAGTGTTCCTTAATTGGTTAAAGTAGTCATATAATAATGAGAGAGAAAAAAATGCTAAATTAATAAAAATCAAAGAAATAGTCTCGATGCTTATATATTTTAATAAAACATAACGAAATTGTAAATAGCTAGCTAAATTGCAACTAAAGTGAGTAGAAACAAATAAACCACTTACATGGGAGCAAATGACGTGTCATCATTGCCACTTGTTTGTACACCGGTCTGACCATTTAAAATCCATGTGTAATTGTATTTGTGGTCAAGTACTTTATAGTTACATACAAGGATACAAGTATAGATGAACAGATTATACAATAGATATATTTGAATAACGATATTGAAGTTATACTAATTAATGAGTATACCATCATTGATTAAAAAAAATCGATATCATTATGAGTACAAATACAAATAATAAAATTAGCATGATAATATTTTGACAATCATACCTATAGAATGTCATCTGTGTTGCAGAATATGTTAGGTTTAGTTTTGGGTGATGAATACCAATGAGAAGATGAGGGGTTTATATACTGTTGTTTTGGATAGAATAATGGTTTAGTTAGGAATCTATACAAAATTGTATTATAGAATCCTATTAAGACTTCAATATTCTAATTTTAAGTTAGGAATCTATACAGAATTGTATTATAGAATATTGCCAATTTGTTTGAAAACTGTAATAATGAAACAAATTGCCTAAAGAATTTAATGTTAAACTTCCGTTATATTTAACGGAAAGAATTTGGTAAAATTATAAATGTTTAGGATATATTAGGAATTTAATTGGAGGTTGCACAATAAGAAGAACATAAAGTACAATATGTTATAGCAGACTATTACACCAACATTTTTTTAGTTCCAGTTAGGGGTCTAACAGCATTGGCTCTTATTATAAGTGTAGATATAATAGTATAGGAGTGTTTTGGGTGGGAAGTTAAAATTGAGGATATTGTTTTTATAAATAGTATAGATTGCATTGTAGGGAAATATATGTACTGTATTATTACGATAAGTAATTTCAAACTAGAAATTGTATTACGAATAGGAACGTATGGAAGAATATATATTTTATTAGTAATTGTATTACCATATTTTAATGTACAATTGTATTACGAATAGCAATTGTATTACCATAGGTTACAATAGTACGCAAACCTTAATAGTATAGGAGTGTTTTGGGCGGGAATTTAAAGTTGAGGTTATTGTTTTTATTAATAGTATAGAAGTATAGATTGCATTGTAGGAAAATATATGTACTGTATTATTACGATTAGCAATTTTAATTAGGATCTGTTCTTCACTTCTTCTCTTTCCCTTCGTCGCCGCTTTACATTCCCATTCCCTTGCAGCATTGCTGGTTTTCACTCTAATCATCCCTGGGAGAAACAGACCCAAGGCCATCATCATCAAAACCATTCACATCACACTTCTCACTACCCAAATCAAGTTCTCCTTAGCAGTCATCATATCTTGCAAGCAGTTGGACTGTCGAACCAGTCTCCTAATCTTTGAAAAATCCGGAGACACATGTGCCTTATAACTGTCAGAACACCAACTTTAAGAACATCTTTAAGTTTCATCGGGGCAAACCACTAGTAGTTCCGCATTTTCGGTGTTGTTGAGGTCAACGCTTGCGTCGATTCCAGCAGCGAACAATGCGCTCCCGACCGGTAGTGGAAGGATTTCTTTGAGAAGGTGATGAAAGACGTGATCTTGAAGCAGGAGGAGGTGCAGAGGAAGTTTCTAGAAGCCCTGGAGAAACGAGAGCAAGACCGGTCGATTAGAGAGGACGCCTAGAAAGCTCATAAGGATAAAGCGCGATATTCTCCTCCGAGAAAGATCAATGGCGATCGCAAAGGACGTCGCCCTGATTAATCTCTTGCCAAATCCACCGGGCACGGCCCCTGCTCCATTGCTCCCACCGCGGTTAAGGAAATTAATGAAGCCGTCGAACAGGAAGGACAAGAAGAGACATAGCAGGGAAGAAAGAAGATACATAGCTAATGAAATTACGCTTGTACCCTTTATTTTAACAGTTGTCCAACGCCATGTTCACGGAAGGACCAATGGTGGAACAGATTTCATAGTCAAAAGTCTATTTTGTCCAAATTAAAAGACGATGACTAATTTTGGAAAACTACAATAGTCAGAGGACCATTGTACGTTGGAATTAACTCTATAATATATATAAGGAGAACTGCTAGTTCTTGTTAAAAGGATAATTTGCCAGTTCACAACATATGAATACATATGAACAACAACAATGTGGTACCTTAGTCCACCTTAGACACTGACTTCAGCCTAGGGATATAATTTCGCCGAAGGGTGCAGTCGAAGCGAAGCAGTACACTTGGGTGCAATCGAAGCGAAGCAGTAGAGTAAAGACGTCGATTCGAAGGATTAAGGAGTGCATTCGCCAATTTCGTCGAAAGATTAACAAGTCGTCGATTCGGGCATGTTTGGGTAACGTTGATTTCGCCCGAGGATTGGTTGTTAGGTGTCGTCGATTCAGACAATAGAAAGAACTAGGGCTTATTGTTTCCGGACTCTTAGTTTATTATTATTATTATTTATTTAATCTTACATGGACCCCATCTCATTTAATTAAAGCCAAATCATTAACAACTATAACATGAAAACCGGCAACATGTCATATTGTCATACTGTATACCGAAAAATCTACAAAAAAGGTTAGGCGTAAAAAAATTAATTTATGGCTCAAATAATCACTTATTAAAGACCATGGTTAGGACTGTCAAAATGGGTCGAAGTCCGCGGGCTGGCCCGCACACGCCTCGCGATGGAGCGGGTTAGGGCCACAAGAATAATGGCCCGCGAAAGTGCGGGCCAAGCCCCTAAATAAAAAAGGATAAAAAAATTATACATATATTACACAGCAAGGCAGTACGCTGCCTTGCTGTGTAACATATATATTATATAACATGATTTATGTTATATAATATATATGTTACACAGCAAGGCAGCGTACTGCCTTGCTGTGTAATATATATAATATAATTTTTAAAATATTTAAACACAAAAAAATTAATATTACTTGTAGGCTTTACTTATTTTTTTAAACTTTGAATTAATATTAACTTTTGTTAGATTATAAAGTTGGGGTGTGTTTGGAAGCCCGGAAAATGATTTTCGGAAATCATTTTCCGGGCTTGGGCTGTTTGGCAACCACTGGAAAACCCAGTCAACGGAAATGGAGAAAACAAGGTCATTTTGGCGGAAAATGACTTCCGCCAAAATTAGGCGGAAGTCATTTTCCGCCGATCAATTCTCTTACGCAAGCGCCGAAATCTTACGCAAGTCCACGTTTCCGGCGAGAAACCAGAGCTCTAGTTTCCACCGGAAATCAGAGCATGCGTGCTCTGATTCCGCTGGAAACCCGGGGGGTGGGTTTTTTTTTTTAAAATTAAAATATTAGTTATAATAAATATTATTAGGTTATATATTTTTTATATTTTAAATAAAAGAATATAATTATATAATTATATATTTCTACTCATTTTCCGGAAAATGAACCAAACACCTAAAGACAGTTTTCTAGAGTATATCCAAACACAGAAAATGAACTCATTTTTTGGAAAATAAGTCATTTTCCAGAAAACATTTTTCAGAAGTCATTTTCCTCCTTTCCAAACACACCCTTGGATTGCAAATTCGCAATGTTAGTATTTATAGACTTTACTTATTGTTTCGAACTTTGAATTCAACAAGAATTTTTTTCTTAAAAAAATAAAAAATAAAAAAACCCTAGCCCGCTGGCCTAACGGGCCGGCCCGCCAGAGATTAGGCCCGCGGTAGGGCGGGCCTAATGGGGCAGGCCGGCCCGCTTTGATAGTCCTAACCATGGTGCAGAATAAATAATCTAGAATGGTCCATGGTGCGGAGTGACATTTTTATTTTATTATTTTATTATTTTAGTTTCTGGATCTGGACCAAACAGCCCTAATCAGGGTCCATAAATAATTTTTTTTTTAAAAAAAAAAAAAGAAGGAAAAACCCCTTCTTCACAGCCCATTCTGCCGTTTCCCTTCTGAAGCACTGCCATTAACGCTTACAACCGCCGCCGAGCCGCACTGCCCAGCCGCCGCACGCCAGTTACTGGTAACGCAACGCCTCTAAGCGCTGCCTTGAGCAGCTCTCAGCGACGCCACTTGCAGCGCGCAGCGAATCACTTGGTGACGCCAGACGAAGCTCCTTGCGGCGTCGAGCGACACCAATTGCAGCCCACGACGGCGCTCAACGCGACGCCGGCAGGAAACCCACCAAGGCAGAAAAACAGAGAACTCCGGCAGGAACCAAAATCCGCAAGGTATTTAAAAAAAATAAATGTTTTTTTTTAATATTGAAATACTCTGAAATGTATATATGAAAATACCAATATATATACATCTCAAATATTTATAAATTTTTTTCGAAAATAAATATTTCAACGATATGTATAGTTCGAAAAATAAATATATACTAAATGTGCATACTCTCAAAAATTAATACTGTCAACATATACACGCATGTTCATAATGAATTTCATATGCATAGTGAATTGCAAAAACTCATATATGCATGCATACTAAATATATTGCAAATCTGTCACGGCAATCTATATAAATTCCATATATATTTTCAAAGAAGAAAAAGTAATATATCTCATGCAATTTAAACAACTAGGCAGAGCTCCGAAATGTAAGTGAAATATAAAAACATATACAATATTCATACATAAATCATATATGTGTACAATTAGTATTTAGCCTCCAGGCATAGCAGTATGCTTAATATTGCCTTGAATTTCTGTAGAGTTTGCTGTAGTATGCCTGAATGATGCTACCACTTAATATCCATAAAGGACTTTATAACTTGCACCATAATAGCCTGCTCGGGGTTGACATGTCCTTTGACAGCATGTCAGGGAGCAACATAATGCAAGTGTCAGTAGTTTAACTGTATTATGATCATATCATTTTTACCTACTATGTCATCCACATGACCTCATCATGTCCTATCAACATTGATGTCGCATCATTATATATCTTTATGAAAATAGGATATTTAATCAGGAGAATGCTAATTACCCTTAATTTTGCGACTCACAAACCAACCCTGCTTCATGATATGGCAAAATCCTAGGCATTAGTTTTCTTTTTTTAAATTTACTAATGTCTAGGGTTTTGCCACATCATGGAGTGGTTGGTCTGTGAACGGTAAAATTAGGGTGTGTAGCATGGTCCATTTAAAAAATGTCCTTATTAAAATGCCTCATGAGATATTATGTTTACACAACAATTTGAAATGCCTCTTAAAATGTAATCCAACATTAGATATTAATACATTTGACTATATGGCTACTAGTTTGTACTGCTGATGCTACTATTACAACTACTAGTCTTCTACTACATTTGATTCCCCAATTCTTTATACATGTGCTTCCTAGGCTACTTCTGCTGTTTTTATATGCCTGAAAATTGATTTTTCAATTTTGATCTTGAAATTGCTAGTTTGTTAAAAAATGTTAGTTGGCATGCTTTATTATCACATTCTGAATTTATTACAATATATATGTGCATTTATTAATGTATTATCATATTTTGGTGCATTGTACTTTCTGGTTTGTCTTCTGTCAACCATCATCATGGCTGTGAATAACTATAGGTTTATTTTGTCTGCGTATGACTATAGGTTTATTTTGTCTGTTTGTAATTAGTCATCCTTTTTTTAAAGCTTTTCTATTAAATTTTGCCTATCATTCTCTGTATTATAGAAAAAATGTCAGAAGATTTAAATGGTGGAACTAGTGGAGATGCTTATGAAAAACTTAGGAGTTTGCATTTATCATCTCTTGATGACGAGGAAGAAGAAGATGAAGTTCTAATTGATGACAGTGTACATGATGATTTATATGATGATGAGGATGATGAAGACAAAGTACCTGTAGCATTAGGCTTTGTCGAGAAGAAGAGGAATTCATGGTCTCTGCTTCGACAGTTGTTCCCAAGCAAAGCTGGGGGTACCCCTGTATGTTTTGTAATTTGTACAAAAGTAAAAATAGTTGAATTTTCTAATGGGAAATTTTGATTTTTGAGGGTTATAATTTTGGATTTTGCAATTACAGGCTTGGTTGGAACCAATTAACTTGCCATCAGGGAGGTCTTGTCTTTGTGACTTTTGTGGTGAGCCTTTGCAATTCATGCTCCAAGTATGATGAACTTACTTTTCTTGTGGTTTTCTGTTTGATTTTTTCTTTAATTGCTATCCTTGAATATTATGCATAGTTTGTTCCCTATGAATTTATTATTGATATTTTTTATTTTTAAAAATTTCTGATTTTGAATTAATTGAAAACCTGAACCATTTTTATTTTTTTAGTTTAATTTTAATTGCCATACATGGCATTCACATGTTGGAAGGAGAACTAGTTATGATTTCAATAAATTTGTACTCTGTATTATTGCCTTCCTGTTCCACCAGCAAGGAATCATTAGATGGACTAAATTTTGGCCTTTTGGAAGTTGTTAGAATTCCTGCTCCTGGTACTCCATACACATTGGTTTGGTTAAAATGGAGGTTTCCAAGGTTGCTTTTCAGATAGACTAACTTTTCCATATCCACCGTAGTTTCTAAATTCTAAATGGTGCTCTTCTACTAGTTTCCCCTTTGTGTAATGATGAAGAAGAAACTGCTAAGCTTATCTTCTATGGTTGCCCTTTTCTGCTGTTATATGCTACTAAGTCCTAAAAGTATTTTTCTTCTGCAAAATGCCCAATAATTTAATACATAG
Source organism: Ipomoea triloba (assembly GCF_003576645.1). NCBI lineage: Eukaryota > Viridiplantae > Streptophyta > Magnoliopsida > Solanales > Convolvulaceae > Ipomoea > Ipomoea triloba. The sequence continues at coordinate 19,694,639 of NC_044925.1, read as the reverse complement.
CCGCAGGAACTTGAATGGTTACTGCAGATCATTACTGGAAATGACTTCTATATTTCGTTAGTAAGTTATCATGCTAGGTAAAGTCTTTGCCACTTTCCTTGGTGTGAAGTGATTTCAGGATTTGCAAAAACTAGTTCCAATATCTTCTAGATGGTTTGCTTTTATGATCTTAACAGATCCAAGAGAGTTATCCTTCACATTAACTGATCAAAACAACCTAGATCTTTGCTTCCTCTGGAACCTTTAGGGATCTCAACATATCTTTCTTTCTTGTGTAAAGGGTGGCGTAAACTCTTAATACTGTACACACCCTTTCTTGAACAACAATAGGCACATTATATTTTAAATATGAGTGTGTTTTAGGTTTAGTCGAGAGACTAGGTAGGCCTTGTGTTTTACGTCTTCCCAAAAAAATGCAGCTATAAGTTATTACTCTTAGTTATCCGTTCAAGTTTTCTTTTTTTCCCACCATTTTTATGTCTTTTATTGCCTCTTATTTCAACCATACATGGCGTACTACAATTTGGCATACTGTTGGGGAAACAAAGAGAAAAAAAGATACTAATGTTATTGACTTATTGTTATTATTCTTGCTTAGCTGTGTAAGGTTTTGATTCCAGGCTTTTTCCTAGCCTGACTGGAGTTTAACTTCATTGTGTAGGTTTATGCACCACTAACTGAGAAGGATTCAACATTTCATCGCACAGTGTTTGTCTTCATGTGTCCATCAATGTCTTGTCTCCTTCGAGACCAGCATGAACAGTGGAAACGACATCCAGGAGCTACATTGCGAAGGTATCATTTTCAATCTAGTGTTGTGCTATATAAGCGTTTCATTATGCTTCTTATTCCTATCTTCTAACTCTGATTTCTTACTGTTTCTAAAGTGTCAAGGTCTTTCGCTGTCAGTTGCCTCGCCTCAACTCTTTTTATTCAAGTGAACCTCCAAAAAATGATGGGACAGATAAACCTTCCGGAGATGGAGGTAATTTAATGTTTGTCATGAACAATCACTTCATTGTCTAACATCTCTAGCATATGTTATAAATTAATGGAGCTGGTATCCAGGCTTCAGAGTTTGTGCTGGCTTCCACTTGCTTTAATTCATTTGGCTGCCAATGGTGTGTTATAGTGCTTGGGAATTTTATAGATTGCCAGTCTTTAAGAATTAATGATTTTATATATTGTGCCAAACTTTTGTTGATTCTTCCTGTATTTTGTCTTTGCTATGGTGTGTGTCTCAGCTGCACTTTGTAGTTGGTGTGGTACCTGGAGAGGAGATAAAGTTTGTAGTGGTTGCAAAACAGTTCGTTACTGCTCTGAGAAACACCAGGTCAGTTGATATCATGTGCTTTGCTTTTCTGCCCCCTTTTTTTTAATGGTTGGGGGAGAGGGGGGAGGGTTGTCTTTATTGTAGATCACCATTGAATGCTAATTGCTAAGAGTCTAAGACCCTTGCTTTCATTTTCAGGCTGTTCATTGGAAATCTGGTCATAAGAAGCATTGTTTCTCAAACATTTCACTGAATGAATCCAACTCTAATGGCACAGCTGCAAGGATGCTGAAAGGTAATCATCATAGATACCTACAATGGCAAGTTCAGAGTATAACGTAATACATATTTTCTTTTGCATTGGGCCCTTGTTCTTCATGTTAGTCTTGTAGAGTAGTGATAGGATTGTCTATAAATTTATGAAATGTTATATTTTCAGTCATTGTCACCATTTGTTTGAGCTGAGATCTGAGTTTACTATGAGCCTGAGGGTGAGACTGAAGCACAAGTAAACATACCAAATTACCAATATTCCATTTTCTTTGTGGTTGGATAATAGTCGATACCAAGAATACTGGAGTATAAGAAATTCTTGTTGATGTGTATGGTGTGATTAGTGTCAAATAATCTTGCATTAAGAGAAAACTCTTTAGCGCAATTATAAATTATTATGCTTACACTCGGGTAAATTTTATTTTGCAAACAGTTGTGAGTAATTCTTTGTGGCCAGAGTATGAGATCTCAAATGAGGATGAATGTGATGAGGTATCTAATGATCATGCCCATTCCACATCCTTGGTTTCTGCAAGCCAAGCAGATGAAACATACAATTCGCTGTTGGATAGCTTTGAGGTAGCCATTAGTATCCCATTGATGTTGAAATAACATTTTATAGAAGTATCATTTTTATGGTTACTTGGTCACAGGGGGATGATGACAAGAAGAGTTGGGCTTCTTTCCAGGAGAGGATAATGCGAGCCCCTGACCAAGTATTGAGGTACAGGACCTGTGTATTTTTAGAATTTCTTTTTTGGAGGCACTTATGACTTAGAATCTTGATAAATATAGTGTAAAATTTAGTTTTGTCTTTTCCGCCTTTTTTTTTTTTCTTTAAGAGCCATGCTACCGCTTCTATTTATATCTAGTTTACTTTCTTGATTGCCTTATAAATAGGTATTGTAGATACGCCAAAGCTAAACCCTTGTGGCCCATGTCGAGTGGCCAGCCATCGAACAGTGACATCCCAAAGTGCAACTACTGTGGTGGCCCTCGAGCCTTTGAATTTCAGGTGATTTAATACAATTTGGGGTCTTCTGAGTATAGTGATTTTGCCATGTTTAATCCTAAGCTTTCAAATTGACCATCCGTGGCCCTTAGACTTTCAAATTGTTACCATCTATGGTCCGAGTTAACCACCCATGGTCCTTCAACTATAAAATTTTAACCAGCCATGGTCTTTCCAGGAGGACCACAGCTGGTTAAATTTTGAAAATTGAAAGATCATAGATAGTTAACTTAGACCACAGATGGTAACAGTTTGAAATTCGAAGGACCACGGGTGGTTAATTTAAACGTTTAGGACTAAACGTGACAAAATCACTATACTCGGAGGGCCTATATGGCATTAACTCGATTTATTTGATTTTCTCTGTGCTATATAGCCAGTTACTACTTTCTTGTTGTAACTATTACATTTGTTAACTGCTCCCTCCTTTTTTCTGACTACATTGAACTAATAATGCCCAGAATTTTAAATTGCCATTATAAAAAAATTTCTTTTTGCACTTGTTCATTGTATGTAGTCTTTCCTGTTGCAGATTTTGCCACAACTTCTGTACTACTTCGATGTGGGAAATGATGTGAATTCTCTGGATTGGGCAACTGTGGCTGTATACACGTGTGAAGCTTCGTGTGAAGGAAGCGTGGCTTACAAGGAGGAATTTGCTTGGGTTCAGGTTGCATCCCAGTCAAATACTTAGACAAACAGAATCCATACTACTTTTTTATTGGGATGAAGCAGACTAGTACTTTTTTATTGTGTGAGAAGACAGGAAGATGAAAAGCATGTTTGTTTCACATAGGGCATGTTTGGTTGGCAGGAAAAGATTTTCCATGGGAAGTGGGTTCCCCAAAATCAAAGAAATTGCTATTTTCCTAGGTTTGGTTGATTGGAATTTATATTCCAATGGAACTAGAGTTCCGCATTTCACAGGAAAACAAAATCTGAGGGGAGGGGTGGTATTTCTTTTTCCGGGTTAGTTGGGAACAAAAAGTGAGATACTAGGACTATTATACCCTTTGGTTCTCCAGCCCATTTCTTTGCTGCTTCTTCCTCACTACCAAACTGGAAATTGGAAAGCTAGAACTCAAGCAGTGCTTGCGACGGTGAACCTCCTCCAAATCGGTGGATCTGCTAGCTGCCGGCCGCCTCGTCTCCTGCTGCAGCGCCACCTCGTCGCCGCGCCTCTGCCCCACCGCAACGCCGCTTCTGCCCTCTGGTTTCTGCCTCTGGCTTTGCTCCACTGCTTCGCACACAAGAGAATGAGGAGTTGAGGATTGAAGAATGTTAATTGGAGCCTGAAGAATGAAGGAAACCTAATTGGCGTTGTGGGCTGTGGTTTACTGGGCCTCAAATAATAATAATAAATTAATAATAATAATAATAATAATAATAATAATAGGGGCATTTGGGTCTTTATACACATTATTCCTTATCATTCTAAATTCAACGAAACAATAGAATTTATCTTCCCAACAACTTCTTTTCCACCAACCAAACAATAGAATTTATCTTCTGGTATCTACTTTTCCATGGAATTTCATTTCTACTTCCCTTCAAATATTTTTCGCGAACCAAACCAGTTCGGCTCCACCCTTTTTTTTTTTAATTCTTTTTATTTTATTTTTGTCATTGAATAAGAATAATAATAATAATAATAATAATATTATTATTATTATTATTATTTTGAAATATATGTATACCTTTAAAGTTATTTTTACATATTAATCGCTAACCTAAATATTTAATTTTACTAATCATTGATACAATGCGTTGGTCAAACCCGCTAATATAATATGCTTTCTATTTTAATATTCCATCCGTCCCATTTTACATGTCTTACTTTCCTTTTTAGTTTGTCCCAAAATAGTATCCACTTTTTAAAATTGAACATAACTATCATTCTACATTTCCCAATTTACCCTTTTGACTTTTCAACTTTTTAGACCATTAATAAGATAAGTACAAATGTACAATTGTACTTTGTACAAATAACACCTACTTTTGAAGGGCAAAATTGGAAAGTTAGTATCATTTGTTGTGTTGTATTAAAAACCGTGCAAAAAGTAAATGAGACAAACAATTAGGGACGAAGGGAGTACAATTTAACTTTCAAAAAAAAGAGTAGCAAACGTAGCTAACAGATGAGCAACCGTATTGGCTGACCTACGCACAAAACGAAACACAATATCTTAAAAATTTAATAGTAAATAATTAATATCCTCTAAAACCAGACCGAAAGGATTGGAGAAAGATTCGGCATGTTGAGATTTGTAATCAAAACTTCAGCATTAGTCTTCACAATGACACCATCCAAATGATTGGTCTTAAGCCAACTTAAAGCTTCCCGAACTGCAAGAGCTTCAGCTTCTCTAGGCTGTAATGCACCTTCACGAACCAAGGAACATGCTGAAATAAAATTGCCGTGATGGTCTCGAAGAACCCAGCCCAAGCCCGTATGATTCGTATCAGTACGAAGAAACGCATCAACATTTAGCTTGTATTTAACATGCTCACTTGCTCAGGTTTCTGCCAATGAGAATTATCGTGTCAAAAATTCATTATTAATTCTTTCACGCCAAACAAACAAGCCGTTAATGCATGTTTTTCCCAATAATTGTTTATCTCTCTGTAAATTCTCAAGATGAGCTAGCAAGATTTGGATTGAGCGACGAGGATATCTTCGCAGGGAAAGTGAGTGATAAATGGAGAGAGTTCATGAAAGAGCAGATCAGAAGGGCAAGATTCTACTTTAATCTAGCTGAGGAGGGTGCTTCTCACCTTGACAAGGCTAGTCATTTGCCGGTAAGTAGTAAAAGTCCTAAATATTATTGGATGTGTATGTTAGTTTCGTCTCAACTCAAAGTTTAAACTGAAAAATAATAAATGCAGGTTTGGGCATCCCTGATGTTGTACAGAAAGATTCTTGGTGCCATTGAGGAGAATGAGTATGATAACTTGACTAAGAGGGCATATGTTGGGAGGCTGGGAAAGCTTGTTACTTTGCCTCTAGCTTATAGTAGAGCTCAATCTTTGCCCAGTTTGGCATTTTAGTAGTAGTTAGATGGCTGTAAGTAAACATTTATACATATAAATCATTCCCATTCCTTTTCATTTCTAATAATTAGTAATTTCTAATAATTAAGGGATCAAAGTAAATTTTACAGTTGAATTAAATCAAAATTTATTTCTTGTGAGTGTTCACATGAATGACAGTGATATTAATTAGATCATAGACTAATTATTACCTAATACATTTCTTACACTAACTATTGCCCTTTCAAGGTTGTGATTCTATACCATACCGAGTATTTCACTCAAAATATTTGAAAATTTTCTTTAATATTGATTTTAGTTACTAGTTACTACACCTTTTTGTTTAGGACTATAATTCAAGTGTTTTTTTTTCCTTTTTACAAAATGCATTATAAAACACAACTATCTTACCTTGACATAGAAAATATCAATGTTGTAAAAATTGCACCTAAGCGCTAGACGGTGGCCGGATACGTAAAATTTTAGCGAAATCGCCGTTCTAAGCGGCTGCCCTCCTAAACGCGGACTAGGCGGACATCTAGACTTGTCAGTTAGCTAATTTTTTGTGTTTTCTTAAATGAGTTATTTCATTCAAAATAATATCATTTTTAATGAAATAACCTTAAATTGTTCAAATCAGTCACAAACCCAAGTAAATGTAACAAAAAATTTCGAAATCGGGAACTCTAATATTAATACTTGGCAAAAACTTTTGTGAGACGGATTGGATCTTCAATTAATGAGGCCAAAGATCCGACCAATTAATTAAAGATCCGACACGTCTCAAAGATCTAGACTGCCGATTAGCTAATTTTTCTTGTTTTTTTTTTTTTTATTATTTCGCTCAAACCGATGTCATTTCTAGTGAAATAACCTTAAACTGTTCAAATCCATCACAAATCCTAATAAATATAATAAAAATTTTCAAAATCAGGAACTCTAATATTAATATTTGACAAAAACTTGTGTGAGACGGATCGAATCTTCAAATAAGACCAAAGATCTGACCTATTAATTAAATATTTAAATATCCAACCCAATTAAATATCCAACCCATAAGACAGTCTAACACAAGTATTACTCTTAATACTTTGTATTGTGTTTTGATTCTTTAAATCTTTATACAATTTACAATTCTAGATGTTTTTAAGTTAATATTTAATATTTTAATACTAACTATTAATGTATTAAATAGTTTATAATTAACAAGTCTTAAATAATTCTTTTAAATAAATTAAAAAAAAAAAAAAAGACGCCTAAGCAGCTCCCACACACCCGAGAAAAGCCTAGCAATTTTTTCAACCTTGGAAACTATATAACTCTTTTTGTACTAGATTTTTTTCGATTCAACCAGTGATACTCAATATGAATTATTTACCATAAGTGTGGTAAAAAATACAGTATATAAATAGAATATTACATCCATAAATTTTTCCAGTATAACATCATGTCACATCCACAAATCACATTGAGCTCTTCAAGTATCGAATAATTGAAATTATCAAAATTAAAAATCATTAAATCAAATATTATTTGAACATCAAAAGGATTTACCATGTGTAAAGTGAAGCAAATATGCAAGATCATATATGATAAAAAAAAAAAAAAAAGATCGAAATAAATAACAGCGAGCAATCTTCTCTCTACAAAATGCAGCCAATGTCATCCTCCTGCAGAGGATCAAAATATTAAGGAAAAAAATGTTTGTTTCCTACAAGACGCGACAATATATACGAAAATGACAGTGAAGAGAAACAAAAAGAACTAACTGTGTGCAAGCAGCAATATAATCTAATTGCCAGCTTCACCAACTCTTGATTGAAGTGAAAGAAAAGCTCACCTGCCTTGCCTCATCTGGCTCCCCTCTCCTAGGAGCTAACTTGCAGTTTCAATGTCAACATTCGGCTAACACCCACTAAATTGTGCCTACTTCAATGCAACACCAAGATCTCACAATTAAGATTATATTGGTAACTTGTCGACCTTCAACAAAAGTATCCTTAGGACTTGTAACAACCTCAATATAATTCATGAAGAGAAATGCAGAAAGTGGTTTAATTTAAAGATTGATTTATAACACACCAATCATAAAACACAACTGTCTCTCACTACACCCCATGTCCCAAAATTTAATCAAACCTTAACCAACATTAAAGTAGAATTGCATGTGGAAAAATTACAAAACCTAAGAATTCCAGCATTGTTAGTTTATGAATAGAAATGCAGTGAGTAGTTTAAAGATTTATTTATTTGACATGTCAACAAAATATTTGCTATGGACCTTACAACCGCATCTAATTACACCCTAGGTGCCCCAAAAAATTGCCAATCCTTTAAACATGAATATTTCATTGGAGTAGCACCACTGCAAGTACGTCAACAATCTTAACTATGCTTGTGTAGAGAAAATACAAACCCTAATTAAAAAGACTATTCATAACTTGCACCGCAAGAAGATTTTACTCAATTCAAGCCTGAAAATTCCAAAACTAACAGTTAACAATACATTTCACCTCAGGGCATGACTAGTGTATCAATCGAAAAGAAAATTTTATAGCACCAATGTACAGAAGATGATATGCAATTAGCAAGAAATATAACAGAATGAACATGAGAACTCAATACCATTCCATATAATTCCACAACTAAGAAATTTTAACATTTACGGTGCTACAGTTATACACTTAAGATGCGTCATTTTAACACTTAAAGCGCACTATTTTTAACACTGAAGGTGCGCAATTTTAACACTTAAAGCGCACTATTTTTAACACTGAAGGTGCGCAATTTTAACACTTAAGGTGCGTAATTCTAACACTTAAGGAGCGTCTTTCTAACACTTAATTAAAGTGCGTCATTTTTACGCATAGCTTCTGCCTTCCCGGACGAATGTTTTTTTTTTTTTAATTTTCTTTGATTTGAACTGTTAATCTAGATTTGATCAATGGCTCAAATCTCACCGCATGTTTCACCTAGGAGACTCTTCGCACCAGATCTCATCTCTCTCTCTACATATATATATATATATATACATACATACATACATACATACATACACTTAATTACATGATTATTGGTAAAAATAGAAAAACAAAACAAAACAAAAAACAAGGACACAGTATATTTAGTTACGCCTTATGGCCCAATACAAACTCATTATATTCTACTCCTACATAGAAATATCCAACACAACTATTGTGGAATTCTCCGAAACATTATTTTGTAATAACCTTATATAAAACCAGTAACTGATTTTCCTTAATTTACTAAAATATTATATTAAAGAAAATCTTAGTAGCTGTCATTAATAGAAAATTTTCCAGCCTGCAGCCATTCTTTTATTTTTTTAATAAAGAAAAAAGCTTGGAACCGTTACTAGAACTAATTAAACTTGTGACATTTAGATATAAGACTCATGTTTCATCCACTCAACAATCCCTTTTGCACAAATTATCCTTTAGATACTTCCATTACTATAGTATTCAAATGCTACATTATATATATGCCTTTTTTTTTGGGTGACGCAGAGATTTGAACCCAACCATGACCTTTGGTATGCGATTGACTCTGATACCAAATTGAAGCATGTATTTCATCTCAACTAAAAGACTAAGCTAATAGTTGGATTATATATTTATATTATATATTATATGTTCAACACTCTCAATAATTATGATTCTGGAAGATGAAAAATAATGTTATATACTGTTGAAGGTTCCCTCTAATTTAGCAAAAAGTGGTTGTTTTGGAGGTATATATCATTCATTTAAAATATAATTTGCTTAATCTTAAATTAAAGATTTGTGTTTGGTTGAATTGTGTGGTATAATTTATGTAAGTAATTGATTGTTATTAGTGTATTAGAAATTACAATTGTTTTGAAGTATTTATCAATCCAATATACTTTAATTGGAATATAATGTCGTATCCATCACTTTCAAAAAATAAATAATAAATAATTAAGGATGCTTGGTAATTAACCTTGGTTTTAAGTTGTTTCTCCAACTAAGAGTTTTTTGTTGGAGTAAGTACAAACATTTAGCAATTCATATTGACAAACAATGATGTTATTATATTTATGTGATTGATGTCTCAGTCACCCTATGAGCGGGGGAAAAAACATTTTTTGTTGGAGTTATATGGCTAAAGTTTGAGATATCTATCATGGATGGATGAATGTTTAATTTTATTGGATAAAGCCTTCTTATTATTATCTTCCAAAGTGATTCAATTCATTGTTGGGTTTTAATAAGGTAAATTTAATTTGCATCAAACACATATATACAGGGGAAGTAATCTCTGCTTAGATTGTAAAGCAACACATCATGATTGTTGTCATCTAATTAAGTTCACAAATTTTAGAGAAACTCTCAGAAAGCTTACACTACTCTTTCTGGTAATGTTGAAGGCGGTGGCAATACATGCGTATATACAACTTTGTAACCTTTCTTATCCTTACATTCTCTCATATACCCCCCACCCCTCCCCCCAAAGCATCACAACTCACCGATATACATAGTTATAATGGGACACCACCACCGCCTCATTGGAAATATAAGTTTGCAACCGTCAAATGCATATATGATCTCTAATTTTGGTGAAGTGATATCACTCGATGAAATCTTCCTTTCCATTGCTTTATTATTTTTCTTATCATTCGATCCATGCCAGTCCCAAGCAAGTAAAATTCTAGGGGGGCTGAATAGGCTTTTAAAAGTTAAAGATTTATAGAAAGTAATATTTTTCATGCATCAGAAGTCTTGAACTTATCAAGTTTTGATTTGTAATTTTATGTAAGTTGTGAGTGGTTGTGATTTTTAGTAAAGTAGTATGGATGATTAGTTAACAGTGTTGCAAAAATCGCGTCTAGACGCCGATTAATCGTATATCACTAAGGTAATAGCATCGTATATCTGAGTTTTTATGAAATCTGTTTCACATACATAATCTTCCTAATGCGATTACCTCTCTTATGTACAGTAGTTTGCAAACTAATAATTATATAGCAAAGGTCAAAACTTTTATGGCACGTTTGATTAACTGAAAATATGTATTTAGTTGATGGATAATTATTCGATAAAAAAATAAATTCCTCAAATTTGAAAACAATTAATTCCTTGGTCTTCCTTGATATATTACTTTTTAAATCTCAATATATAAAACCCATTCATTTTTTATCTGCACGAGCTACGTTTACACATTGCACATGTAAGATTACCTCAATCTCATAAAAAAAATATTCCTTTTTTCTTGTCTTACTTCTCTTTCCAGCATCTTCCCTTCTATATACTAAAATTAACACAAACAATTAAGAGAACTAAAAAATGGTGCAGAAAATGGGGTGGAGAAGAAGAAGCATCGTATATCTGAGTTTTTATGAAATCTGTTTCACATACATAATCTTCCTAATGCGATTACCTCTCTTATGTACAGTAGTTTGCAAACTAATAATTATATAGCAAAGGTCAAAACTTTTATGGCACGTTTGATTAACTGAAAATATGTATTTAGTTGATGGATAATTATTCGATAAAAAAATAAATTCCTCAAATTTGAAAACAATTAATTCCTTGGTCTTCCTTGATATATTACTTTTTAAATCTCAATATATAAAACCCATTCATTTTTTATCTGCACGAGCTACGTTTACACATTGCACATGTAAGATTACCTCAATCTCATAAAAAAAATATTCCTTTTTTCTTGTCTTACTTCTCTTTCCAGCATCTTCCCTTCTATATACTAAAATTAACACAAACAATTAAGAGAACTAAAAAATGGTGCAGAAAATGGGGTGGAGAAGAAGAAGCATCGTATATCTGAGTTTTTATGAAATCTGTTTCACATACATAATCTTCCTAATGCGATTACCTCTCTTATGTACAGTAGTTTGCAAACTAATAATTATATAGCAAAGGTCAAAACTTTTATGGCACGTTTGATTAACTGAAAATATGTATTTAGTTGATGGATAATTATTCGATAAAAAAATAAATTCCTCAAATTTGAAAACAATTAATTCCTTGGTCTTCCTTGATATATTACTTTTTAAATCTCAATATATAAAACCCATTCATTTTTTATCTGCACGAGCTACGTTTACACATTGCACATGTAAGATTACCTCAATCTCATAAAAAAATATTCCTTTTTTCTTGTCTTACTTCTCTTTTCAGCATCTTCCCTTCTATATACTAAAATTAACACAAACAATTAAGAGAACTAAAAAATGGGGTGGAGAAGAAGAAGCGTTAGCTAGCTAGGGCATTGCCCCACCTATTGAAGCCCAACAAAGTCAACATTGCCCCCACTGAGGCTCGAACCCATGACCTCCCACTTGGGAGAATCACTTCATGTCACTATGCCACTTAAACACAAGGCCTTTGGCAAGAAGGCTTCCTTTTAAAGTATATTAATTTTGTTTTGATTTGTTTGGAAGGTAAATGTGAAAGATAAGCTAGTGCAAATTAAGTGTCAAATAAGTGCATGATAAGTGGTATCTAGTTGATTACATGCTAATAAAATTCAATTTCATTTTTTTTTATGGTGGTTGCTCGAGCCTATGATGTGACCCTGTTTTACCAATGTTGCTCGATGGCAAAGCTCAACTAACTTCCTTGAGTGCATGATAGTTGATGGCGAGCATGGCCAACATACTCACCCACCAAATGAGATTTGAAACTGTGCCGTCGTGTTAGACACAAAGTTGATGCACTTCAAAGTAGTTATATATGACGTACGCCACTTCATATAAATGTATACCATTTTTTATCCTTACCAGGCACCTTCACATGATGACACGTGAAAGATAATATTTCAATCTCATGAAAATTTTCTCAACCTATATAACTTGATTTTCACTCTTTTTTTTTTTTATGAACTAAAGCATACCATATATGCAAATGAATAATAAGAAACTAGAAGCCTGGATAATATTACATACCTCACTATGTATAAATCTATACCGTTTTTATCTTTAGGAGGGACCTTCACATGATGACACATGAAATATAATATTTCAATCTCATGGAAATTTTCTAATTTCATCCTATATAACTTGATTTTCACTTCTTTTTTTATTTTTGGATGAACTAAAACATACCATATATACTGTGAGTAAAACATGATCAATAAGAAACTAGAGGTTTGTATATATAATATTAGGTACGTCACTACGTATAAATTTATATTAGTTTTATCCTTACTAGACACCTTCACAATCCTTGATTCATGCCATGGACCATAAGGTAAATATCATTTCCCTATCTATGTAATAAATGGTCTTTAGTCCTAAAAAGTCTGTTTGCTTCTTATCACACACTTGCCTTTAACGTAAAGCTATAGGTGTCAAATAACTTAGAATGGGTCTAACAACTCTTTTTATAGGTGTCAAATAACTTAGAATGGGTCTAACAACTCTTTTTATTAACTCCTTTCGAGATTGATTCATTCATTATGCATTGAGGGATTAGATGTTCTTTTGACAAGTGGTGTGTGTGTCGACAGGTCAAAAGATATTCACTCCATTTGTGTCAAATACATTCCTTCTGACTTGCTTCTTTTGAATGCACTTCTTTTCGGTACAACTTAGCTTCTTCGGACACACCTTCTTCCGACTGAGATTCTTCCGATAGAAAATGAGACAAATTTGTGATTTACAAGAATGAAAGTTTGAGGGCTCCACTATCTCTAATACATGTAATTATATATCATCATCAAAATCTATAAACAATTATTTCTAACCATCTATATATGGTATTAGTTTGTTTTTCAATAACCAACCATATTAAAATTGTTTCGATAATACATTTCTTTAACCAATTGGCTAGGTTAATCTAGGATCAATCATGAAGGATCTAGCTGAGATGCTCCTAGCTTAATCTCGATCTACAACCTGATGCTTAGTTAATAGAACATTCTACCTAACTAGTAAGCTAGAGAACAATAATAAACTTAGAATCTAGGTCTGATCTATATAAGGATATTATCATGTTTAGCTGTTAGACTTGTGACTTTCCAAAGCATTCTATTACATCACTTACATAAATTAAAGTTGCATATTAAGTTTTCCATTTGATATAAATAGATGTTTACCTCCCAATCTCCACTACTCAATTATTCTCCCACATATCAGTATCACTAAGGTCATAGCATTGTATATATGAGTTTTTATGGAATCTGATATGTTGCACATGATTTATCTCTCTTATGTGCAATGATTTAATTTGCAAACTAATTATATCCTTGAGTTTTAAGGACAAGGATGCTCTCTTCCTTCGCTTGTCAATATTGACATGGGGAGTAAAAACTCTTCATCGTCGTGAAAATTTCTCAATTAATTTAGTATATGCATCATTTATTTTTTACAAAGTAGGAACTACAGTATAAGAAATTAAAGTAGAAACTAAAATCATATATAATCTTTGGGGTTGCAGCATCTGGGCATTATTATTAGTGGTATGCTATATTTCTAATTGAATTAACTATAATTGAAATTCCTAAAGTCTTAAATCAATCATTGTATTGAATTAACTCTATCACTATCCAACATATGCTAAAAAATTAAAATTAAATTAATTGCTTCCTTTATTATTTTTCTTTTATTATCATCCTTATGTATCGTATTGTCTATAATTTTTTTTACCTCAGTATATAAGACGTGGTTGTTTTTATTTGTATGAGCTACGCCACACATTTCACATATAAGATGATACCTCTCATAATAAAACATTCTTTGTTCTATCCTTTTCTCTAATTTTTAGTCCCTTCCCTTCTATATACTACTAAATTCAACACAAACAATTAAAGTAAAAAAATTGGGAGTTCTGTTTTGATCGATGCATGTGCAGAACATGGAGTTGGAGCTACCACCGGAGCTGAAGGAGTGGAGAAGAAGCAATACAAAGGGCTCCAAGAATTTTTGCATATAAATAAAATAAATAAAAATCCATAAATTAGAAATGCTTTCACGGTCGAGTAGGGTTTCTTGTTTCTTGTTCCGTTTCAGTTATAGTTTACTTCGTAGATTACATGGGTAATGCATTATGACCTATTGATGTATGGCAGGCTATCCATTAAAGTAAAACTTTATTTTTGTTTTGATTTGTTTAAAAAGGTAAATCTGAAAGATAAGTTAGTGCAAAATAAGTGCAAAACATATAAGTGGTATATCTAGATGATTACATGTTCGATAAAACTTAATTTTACCTAACTTTTAAGTTAGGAATTTTCAAGAGACCACGTACATAGAACTTAGGTTGATTCTATCAATCATTATAATGTCACTTTAATTGTGGGCCCACATCATAACATATACTTAAAATTTTGTAGTCTCCAAAAAGCAGTATAATTGATATCGATCATTATAATGTTACTTTAATTAGTAAGCATAATAAAGTGAATGTGGAATATCACCACCATCTCATTGAGAATATGAATTTACAAATATCGCACAATAGAATATATAGAATATATATAGCTCAAAAACCGAATAAGCAATGCCCGTCTCGTCTTCTCTAGTTTTGGTTAAGTGACATCGCTGTTGAAATCATCCTTTCTAATGTCTCCTTTATTATTTTCCCTTTTTCATCTTTAATTTGTATGGTCGTAGTTCGTTTTTAATTTAAATTGCATTGTGTTTTTATTATTAATAGAAGAAAAGGCTAAGAGAGTAATAACATACATATATGCCACTTATGTCAATGGAAAAATAAAAATGAATAAGAAACTAAGTACGCATAATCTTACTTTTTGTATTTAGTACTATTGACTCAACCTACTAAAATAGAGTCAATGTCCCCGGCTCCCCGCACTAAGATTTGAACCTAAGACCTCTCATTTGAGAAACCACAACTATACTACTTGATTGACCACAAGCCTTTCACAAGTATTTTTTTTTTTTTTTGAGGAAGGCCTTTCACAAGTATAATATTACTTCAATTCATATAAAACTATACCGTTTCTATCTTACAAGCCACCTCTACACATAACACATGAAAGATGATAACCACAATCTCTGTAAAAACAAAAAACTAGGAAGGGTAAAATTCGTGCCAAACCAGAAATTCACTAGTTTTTTATAACTAGTAAAAAATTATGAGAATGAACTATGGATACTCTGTACATGAAAGAAAAAATTGCAAACCTGAAATCAGACAATTAGCAAATACCACATGCATACATGGATTATATATTATACGCAATGCTAAGTTTTTTTTGCAAAAAGCAATGCTAAGTTAAATGCCCAGAAATCAGACAATTAGCAAATACGCATACATGGATTATATATTATACGCAATGCTAAGTTTTTTTTTTTTGCAAAAAGCAATGCTATGTTAAATGCCTAAAATTGCTTAGTAGTCATCTTACTAGACATTTAAATGCAGGTGAAACAAATGTACTACCAAGCCTCCATAAAGAAGAAAATTAAAGAAGAATTCACTTTATTTACGGCAGGGTGCCAACCCAACTTATACCTAAACACAAATGAAACAAATAATGATCAAAGAATCCAAAGCTCCATCAAGAAAATCAAGAATTCACCTTAAATTACAGCAAAATGTGTCAAAATAACCCAATTCACTACATAAAAAACAACTGAAAAATTAATGATCACAGCACACAGGCCTAAATCAAAAAAAAATCCATAACAATTCACCCCGAAAAATGAAACACTTAATTATCAAAGCACAAAGACCCAAAAAAGAGTCAATAACAATTCACATCATATTTTAACACACTGTCAATATAACCCAATTCACTATATATACAAATTATATTAAAAAAAAAAGTTAACAAAGAGATTCCAAAACCCCCAAATAATTACTACGAATATACAATAAACAGAACAATAGAAATCAACACTTCAACAACAGAGACAAAACGCATAGACAAAAAGATATACAATTGAATCCAACAGTTTTTAGTTAAAGATAAACTCAAGAAAATAGAATCTTGAATTCAACAGACTTACTACAAAGTATCATTAGGTCGAATAATCATGGAATCCATTCAAACTAAAAATAATACTTGAAAACAGTGAGGATGATTCTAAAAACAAAAAAAAGCTTTAAAACACTAAAATCACTTTTAAAAAAAATAAAAAGAACAATTCAAAACAGATGCTGAACATCATTTTGAAAATAAAAAAGAACACTTAAATACGATGAACATCATCTCAAAAACTAAAAAGAACATTCAAATACTTAAAATGCTGAAAATCATTTCAAAAACTAAAAACTCTGGAAACCACTGAAAACCATACACCATTCACTACAATACCTGGAGAGTGTCAAAATAACCCAATTCAATATATCAAAAACAAATAGAACAAATAATGATCAAAGAACTCAAAGCTCCATCAAGAAGAATCAATAAGAATTCGCGGTAAAATGTGTCAAAATAACCCAATATACTACATCAAAAATAACTAAAAGAGTTAATAACAAACACACAAACCTCAATCAGTTAGAATCCATACAATTCCCCTCATGTTACAGCACAATTTATCAAAATAAAACGATTAAATATATCCAAAAATAAAACATGTTCAAAGCACACAAGGCCCTACCTAAAAATTCTATACTGTCAAAACAGCACGATACACTATATTAAATATTTAAAAATAAATAAATAAATTAAGGAACTCCATAACCCACAAAAAATTACTACAAATTAACAAAACCCTATAAATCAATACCACAAACAAAACCCATACACTAAAAGATATACAATTGAATTTACCAAACAATATTTAGGGAAAGATAAACCCAAGAAAACAGAATCACGAATTCAAAAGAGACACTACAAATTATCATATGTCCAATAATCGTTACAGTTCATTGGAACTAAAATACTTTAGAAGAAGATAAATCTATATTTAAAAAAAAAAAAAACAAAAACAATAAGGTTCGATAACAGTGAAGCACTTTCAATAACTAAAAAAAAATACTTAACGCTAAAAATCATTTCAAAAATAAAAAGAACACTTAAAACCACCAAAAGTCATTAACAATTCACCCAATTCAATACATATATCAAAAACAATTTGAACAAATAATGATAAAAGAACATGACCCATCATAAAAAATCAATAAGAATTTACCTTAAATTACAGCAAAATGTGTCAAATAACCAAATTCACTACATCAAATACAACTAATCAAAGCACACCGGCCTCAATCAAGAATTCACCTTTAAGTTACGGCAGAATGTATCAAAACATAACTAAATTCACTACATCAAAAACAACTTATCAAAAGCACACAGGCCCATTAAGTAGAATCCATAACAATTCATCTTTTATAACTATTCAAGTTGTATCCAAAACTGAAACACTTACTGATCAAAGCACACAACCCCACCAAAAAAGATGAATAACGAATTATCTATTGAAAGCAGACTGTCAAAATATTACCAGATCAACTCAGGAACTCAAAAACCCACAAATAACTACAACAAATTATCAGAACCCTCAATAAATCATTAAAATAACTACAACAAATTATCAGAACCCTCAATAAATCATTACTGACTCAGGAACTCAAAAACCCACAACTCAATAAATCATTACTGACTCAGGAACTCAAAAACCCACAAATAATTACTACAAATTATCAGAACCCTCTATAAATAAATACTGCCAGAGACAAAAGCCATACACAAAAAAGATATGCAATTGAATTACAAACAGTATTTGAAAGCAGACTGTCAAAATATTACCAGATCAACTCAGGAACTCCAAAACCCACAAATAACTACAACAAATTATTAGAACCCTCTATAAATCATTACTGACTCAGGAACTCAAAAACCCACAAATAAATAAATCATTACTGACTCAGGAACTCAAAAACCCACAAATAATTACTACAAATTATCAGAACCCTCTATAAATAAATACTGCCAGAGACAAAATCCATATACAAAAAAGATATACAATTGAATTACGAACAGTAATTAGTAAAACATAAATCTTATAAAAATAAAAATAAGAAAAAAAACAGAACAAAACAAAATCCATACACAAAAAAGATATACAATTGAATTACGAGCAGTAATTAGTAAAACATAAATCCTATAAAAATAAAAATAAGAAAAAAAACAGAACAAATTTTCCGAACCCTCTATGAATAAATACTGCAAGAGACAAAATCCATACACAAAAAAGATATACAATTGCATTACGAAGTAATTAGTAAAACATAAATCCGAAAAAAAAAAAACAGAATTTTTAAATTCAAAATGATGAATAACGAATAACCTTATATTGGAAGCAGACTGTCAATTGTCAAAATAATACAGATGGACTCAGGAACTCAAAAACCCACAAACAATTAATACGAATTATCAGAACCCTCTATCCTTATATTGAAAGCAGACTGTCCCGATGGACTCAGGAACTCCAAAACCCTCAAACAATTAATACGAATTATTAGAACCCTCTATAAATCATTACTGACTCAGGAACTCAAAAACCCACAAATAATTATTACAAATTATCAGAACCCTATATAAATAAATACTGCCAGAGACAAAATCCATATACAAAAAAGATATACAATTGAATTACTTACAGTAACTATTAAAACATAAATCCTATAAAAATAAAAACAACAAAAAAAACAGAACAAAACAGAATCCATATACAAAAAAGATATACAATTGAATTGCGAACAGTAATTAGTAAAACATAAATCCTATAAAAATAAAAATAAGAAAAAAAAAAAACCACAACAAATTTTCAAAACCCTCTATAAATAAATACTGCCAGAGACAAAATCCATACACAAAAAAGATATACAATTGCATTACGAAGTAATAAGTAAAACATAAATCCGAAAAAAAAAACAGAATTTTTAAATTCAAAATGATGAATAACGAATAACCTTATATTGGAAGCATACTGTCAATTGTCAAAATAATACAGATG